>NW_026887367.1:0-8725 GCF_032173495.1 Musca vetustissima
TGACCCATGGTTCCTTTTGAGAATATGCATAGAATCACTTTCTGAGTCGATTTATGCATGTCCGTCTGTCCGTCCGTCCGTCCGTCCGTCTGTCCGTCCGTCCATGTATTTTTGTTAACAAAGTACAGGTCGCATTTATGATCCGATTTGGATGAAATTTGGCACAGGTCACTTAATTGGCCCAAGGACGAACCCTATTGAAATTGGAGAAAATCGGTCCACGTTTAGGCATAGCCCCCATATAAGGGTACCCCCAAATTGTCGGTATTTTGAGGTTCTTGAGCTCGTTTTTTTAACAGAATTCGCTGAAATTTGGTATTTTGAGTTCTTATTGGGTAGCAGATCTCCCTACCAAAAATTATAAATAAAGGTCCATTTTTTCGGATAGCCCCCATATAAGATTACCCCCAATTTTCGGTATTTTGGGGGTTTTGATCGCATTTTCCGACCGAATTCGTTGAAATTTGGTACTTTGTGTTCTTATTGGGTAGCAAATCTCCCTACCAAAAATTATAAATAACGGTCCATTTTTTCGCATAGCCCCCATATAAGGGTACCCCCAAATTTTCGGTATTTTGAGGTTCTTGAGCGCGTTTTTTAACTGAATTCGCTGAAATTTTGTACTTTGAGTTCTTATTGGGTAGCAAATCTCCCTACCAAACATTATAAATAAAGGTCCATTTTTTCGGAAAGCCCCCATATAAGGGCACCCCCAATTTTCGGTATTTTCGGGTTTTTGGGCTCGTTTTATAACTGAATTCGCTGAAATTTTGTACATTGGGTTCTTATTGGGTACCAAATTACTCCACTATAAATTATAAATATTGGTCAATTTTTTCTCGTAGCCCCAGGTTATGAGGTTCTTGAACCAAATTCTTTTTTCTGGTACAGGGTATTATGTTTTTGTGCATATGTTTGTAACATGCAAAAATAATCGGGAACCATTGGTCTAGGTTCCTTTTGAGAATATGCATAGAATCACTTTTTGAGTCGAAATTTGGCACAGCGTAGCAAATTAGGTCTAGAATGATGTGTGTAAAGTTTCCCAAAAATCGATTCAGATTTATATATAGCTCCCACATATACTTTCGTCAGATTTAATGTAAATGGTGCACCAAAGTCCCTATATATCATTCGATTTGCACGAAATTTGGCACAGCGTAACAAATTAGGTCTAGAATCATGTGTGTTAAGTTTCCTGAAATCGGTTCAGATTTAGATATAGCTTCTATATCTGACCAAATGATCAATTTATTATCGGTTGCAGAATGACGTGTTTATGGTTCCAATTTCATTTTACTGCTTCTTTAAAAATGCGACCTCTGTTAGGATTCATCTGTTGAATATACTCAAAGTGGTGAAGGGTATCATATAGTCGGCCCCGTCCGACTTTACTACTTTCCTTACTGGTTTATTTTGGGGATAGTAGGGGAGACTGGAGCACCTTCGTCATCGAGGCACATCCGGCAATCGCGTTTTACATATGAAGCTCTCATTATAGATCCTAGCTTCCATACGTAGGTATCGCAAAGTTTGAAATCTCTACCTAATAAACTCATTTAGACACACGGTTTTTTATACCCTTCACCACACTGTGGTACAAGTTATTATGTCCTTGTGCATATGTTTGTAACAGGCAAAAGGAATCTAGATAAACCCATGGTTCCTCTTGAGAATATGCATAGAATCACTTTCTGAGTCGATTTACGCATGTCCGTCCGTCCATGTATTTTTGTGAACAAAGTACAGGACGCATGTATGGCCCTATTTGGATTTATTTTGACACAGTTTACTTATTTGGCTCAAGAACGAACCCTATTGAAATTGGAAAAAATCGGTTCAGATTTAGATATAGCTCTCATATATAGTTTCGTCCGATTTTTTGTAAATGATCCACCGAACTCCCAATATTTGTCCGCTTGATACAAAATTTTGCACTGAGTACTGTATTAGGTCCAGATTGATGTCTGCGAAGTTTTTTTTAAATCGGTTCAGATTTTGAAATGGTACCCATATATAGTTTCGTCCGATTTTATGTGAATGATACACGAAACTCCAATATTTGTTCGATTGATCAAAATTTTGCATAGCGAATGTAATTGAGAAAATAATGATGTGTGCTAAGGTTTGTTGAAATCGGTTCAGAGTTTGATATAGGTTTTATATATATTTTCGTTCGATTTTAATGCAGAGGGTATTAATATGAAATATTGCCAGCTCCTTTTAATATATTTATTAACCACTTTTTGAAACTTAAAGCCCGATATGTCGCTTTGCGAGAGTGACTATTTTTGTAGTAGGTTTTGATAACAATTATGCGTACAACTCCCAGCTCAAAATAATAAATGTCTAACAAAAAATAAACTTTTCAAGCAATTCCTAGCACTATCCTATGTTATGACAATACCAGAAATTTGTTGTTGTTTTTTTCTGCTTGATTTGCGGTTATCCATCAGTGCTTTTCTTTTCTCTGTCTCTCTTTAATTCTTGTTTCTTTCCGACCAAGCTTTTGAAAACAATCGGTTAAGGCAAAAAACAACAACGGAGTAATACTTTCGAGCTTATCCAGAAAACTAAGAAAATTTTTCTTTCCAACAGTTGTTTGTGTTCGATATTAAAACAAATAACATGAAACGAAAACATAGAAGTAGATAATGGAATAACAATAACTTCATATTAGTTGACAATAGTTAATTGTCAAATGCGAAAAAGAAGATGTAGGAATGGGTAAAAGTATTTTAAGACCTTAATTGATGTCTTTATTCCGAGAACAAAATGTAACTCATGACGACACAATATTGAATCTTTTTATTTTCTTCGAAAATTTAAACCAAAAATGTTAAAGTTATCAAAACTATTCTCTACATAAACAACACGCTTTGTAGGTTTTCCGGGTATTGTAAAATTTTAATTGCGACATAAAGGTCGGAGCTATGCAATAACATTCCTTAGTTTTCAAAATATTGAAAAGTTTCAAAACTTTGGCAATGGCTAAGTGTAAAATGCATTACTTACTTTAGTAATGGGCGTTGGTTCTCGGCCAAACTATATCAACTTTGGTATTCTTTGAATAGAAAACTTTCTCTTTACTCAAATTGGACATTGTACTAACGAAAAGTTTTCGTTTGCTGCATAATTTACTCCATTAATAATACATTAGTGGTTGCATTTTAAAAAATGAAAGGCGAAAGGCAATTTTTGCGTAGGGGCATCATTTTTTTTTTTTTTTTTGTCCTACACCATAATATTGATGGGATAAGGATCCCAATATATGTAAAAATATATAAGCATGCTAAAATTGGAATTCAAAATTTCAGTTTTTAACGGATCGAGTTTTTATTAACCCATTACCGCCCTCTGTCCCCATATGAGGACACCTGTTTAAAGAGAGACAACTATAACTAACTTTCTCATTGTAAATACACATATGACTGCTGTAGGCTACGTGTGATTTATGAACAAGAATATGTGGTCCCAAGGGTCCTAAACAAGTGTTATTTTTAGTGTTTTGTAATCTCGGTTCAGTTGTGTTTGGTAAAGAAGTTTTACTGTTATTAATTATACCAAATGATTTAAAGTTAGTAATACATGGTGTATAATATCTCGATTTTGTGTAGGGAAGCGTGTTATATTTGAAATAAACGAAAAATTTGAAGCGAAAAATTTGGCAAAAGGTAAGGTCCCCATGTAGGGACACACTTTTTTCTCAATGAATTTTAAGTTTTTTTATGGAATCCCTTTTACTTAGTTTTCTTTTGGATCTTAATGGGTTATGGTTATCATTGAAATATCTGTTATACTCTCAGCATTGTTGCTTTGATACAATGGAAATGTGCCAAATCGACATACTGAATTGGACAAGAAATTTAGCACAAATTTAGCTTAGGTTGTAGAATGAATGTAGAATGAATTTCAGTTCCCATATTGATATAGTTCACGTATTTAAGTTTGTCCAATTTCATGTCAGTGGTCCTTCAAAAATTATTTTAGGAAGCATCTGTTGAATATACCCACAGTGGAGAAGCGAATCATATAGCCGGTCCCGTCCGGCTTCATTACTTCCATTACTGGTTTACCTATAAAATATGTATCTAATCTATATATATATATATATATATATATATATAACCAGTAAGGAAAGTAAGTCGAACGGGGCTGACTATATGATACCCTTCACACTATGAGTATATAAAACAGGACTATAAACATGAAATTGGATGAAATAAAATATGTTATATTTATCTAAATGTGAATCGACTTAGATCTATCCATGAGGAATTTGATGCCCAATTTACTTAAAATCGGACGAAAATATATATGGAAGCTATATCCAAATATACACCGATTTCATCGAAACTAGTCACAGGTGAGGTTATAGGCTCAATTCAGTATGTTATGCCAAATTTGGTGCAAATCGAAAGATATATAGGGACTTTGGTGCACCATTTACCTGAAATCGGACGAAACTATATATGGGAGCAATATCGATTTACACGAAACTTGGCAGACATCACTCTAGCCTCAATTCAGTACGTTAACAAATTTCGTGCCAATCGACAGATATATAGGGTCTTTGGTGCACCATTTATTTTAGATCGGAAGAAAATATATATGGAAGTTATATCTAAATCTGAACCGATTTTTCCCAATTTCAATAGGGTTCGTCCTTGGACCAAACAAATGAGCTATGCCAAATTTCATCCGAATCGGATTATAAATGCGACCTGTACTTTGTTTACAATTTAACACCAACATGTCTAAATCGACTCATATAGTCGATTTCAACTAAACGTGACAAACGTTAGACTACGCTATCTCCAGTGTGTTGTCCTAAATTTTGTACCAATCGGGCAACCTTTGGCTCTTTGGTGCACCAAATTTCGTATACCTCGATCTGACCTAATTCAGTACTGTGTGGCAAATTTTGTGTTAAGGGGACCCCCCCCCCCCCATTCTCGGGGTCAAAATTTTTGTTGATATAATTCGAATCTACACTGACTAAAGAATGTCTCTACAAAATTTCAAGTGAAAATCTCAAGAACTCTTGAAGATATATCCGATTTATTGTGTCCGCATCAAGTGACGGCTGAAGGGCTTCTCAAACTTTAAACGCGTTTTTCTCTAAACATTTTTTTGCGAATGGCGGGCACGATAACTCAAAAACTAATAATCCAATCGGTTCCAAATTTTGCAACGTTTCTCTGGGAGTGTATAGCTCTCGTATGAACTAGGATAAAGCCAATCGGTGAAGATCTTCCTTATTTTTTAACTTGGTTTTTGGTAAAAAATCGGCGATTTTCCAAAAATATTTTTTCAAAGGTCCACCATTTTGTTAATTTTAGAGCGAAGTCAATAATCCTAGTTCATACGAGAGCCAGACATGTACTCTTTCTAACACCGTTGGAATTTTCGGATTCCGATGTTCCAGTGAGGAGTTATCATGCCCGCCATCAAAAATAAGGACTTTTCTTTAATTACAAAAAACAACAACAAAACAATAACAAAATTTTTTTGTAAATTATTTTTCTTCTCTTTTAAATCTTCAATTATATATGTGCAAAGTTACAAACCTTAACAAGCATTGATATAGATTTACCAGCCCATTGAAAATCTTTAAAAAATATAAAATCGGGAATGGGGGGGGGGGTCCCTTAATCGAACAAATGTTGGTAGTTTGGTGCACCTTTTACATAAAATCGACGAATCTATATATGAGAGCTATATCTATGTCCGAACCGATTATCTCCAATTTTAATGGGATTCGTTCTTGTACTTTGACCACAAAAATACATAAATGGAACCAGAAAGACATTCTAGGCATATTCTCAAAAGTAACCTTGGGTCTAGATCTTTTCCTTTTGCCTGTTATAAAACATATGCATAAAGACATAATACCATGTACAACAGTGTAGTGAAGGGTATAAAAGTCGAAACAATAAAAATATCAATATGTGTTGATATCAATATCTGTGAACAAGCGGACTTGTAGCGTATACGTTTTCATAATGATATTCATACGCCTCAATGTGAATATGGAAATGTCGCTTATTGGGTTGACGTAAAATTGATATTTCATTTTATATGAAATATGCTTTCCACGACATTCTGAAGGAATGTGTACTTATAAATAAGAAGTGAAATAAATAAAAAATAAAATTCTTATTTTATTTATATGAAGGTATAAACGTCTTATCTTTTCATTTCATTTCAATGACCACGTTATATTGATGATTGTAGCATTATGTGGACATATTTTTAAGTTTAATATTTTATGGGGAATTCTTGTGTTAAGCATAAATAAATATTTGCAAACATACAAATGTAAATTTAATTTTTTTTATTTCTCTGAAAAATTTTCGTCTCATACTTCAATCAATCATGTCAACAGAAAAATTGCAAATATATTCTCGCTTTATTTTATTATTTCATGACAAGAAGAAAAAAATTGTCAATGAAATTCATACATCAGCATTTAAATTTGCCTTGATATTGTGTTTCTTCATAGAACTGAGTATAAAATCAGTTCGACTGTTCATTTATTTATCTTTGTTAATATTTATGAATATATCTGAAACAACTTAAACAATTTCTACTGGTTGAAATTCATTTAAGTAGCCATGACTTTTATAAATATGTCTTGTCATTGAAATAGATGTAGATTTTTTATTGAATTGAAATTTTTTCACAGTCTGTTTTCAACCCTTAATAATAAACGTTGCTGTTCTTTTATAAAAAAAAAAAAATATTATCGGAGTACTTCTACTTTTTAACAATTTTTGTATTATAATTTTGTAAACAAAGTAAAGGTCGCAATTATTATCCAAATACAACTCTTCATAATGGTTCAGAAAGTACCCTATTGAAAGTTGGGGAAATGCCTCCGAATTCATACAAATCTCAAATATAAGTTCGGTTGGATCTAGATATACCTATAATTTCGTCCGACTTCACAATGGTAATGTAACGAAAGTTGAATACTAAATTGAGTCCAGAACAACATGCGCCCGGGTTTGCAATGAAAATGTTCATACTGAACCAGCGGCCGACATTCTGTGTACGTTAACGCCGTGCAATATATTTTGCCGATAATCTTTCATTATACGCTATATTTTATTATTCCTCAAGCAATAAAATTCAATGATGTCTGTCTTCATAAAATATTTCAAATCTCTAACCATCATAAAATACAACCAGTGAGCGGAGCAGTATGGTCGGACGGGGCCGACCATACAATACCCTACACAACTCCCACGGAACTGTAACTATCTGCGGATTTTTATTCCGAGCCTGGGCAATATATCGAGATAGTTTCACCTTCTTGCCCGATGTGAGGTCAACTGCACCTATTCCTTACACTGACTTATTTTCCGAATATTACTAATATTCAGTACAGTATTTTTAATTACTTGTCCATATTCCCTTCATCGTGGGTTGTGTTGCGATGTTCGGCTTATAATTGTGGCCTATAGCTCGACTCCCAAAAACACAAAAAAAAAATGTCTTCATACTGCATCCATTTTAGTTTTTGCGCTATATGGCGTTTTCTACACAGAGTCCCCACTGTCACTGAGACTTGCAATGAAAATCGAGAAAATCCGTTAAGCGAAGGTTTGTTTTCATCAATTTCCGTTTCATTGAAATTGGTTTTGTTTTTTATTTTCTTTTGTTATTTTCTTCCTTCCGAATTGACTCCGTTATTCTTTCCTGTTTTTAATGTCGGAATAGGGATAACATTTTATTCTCTCTTCTCCCTTATTTTAAGCATCCTTGTTGTGGCTAAGTCGAAAATGGTTTAATGCAGCGTATTGTGTTTTTCTGTTTGCTTTGTCCGTATAAAGAGCAATTAGTTGAATTTTGAACGCCTGGCATGGCAATTTAATGCAAATGTTATACTTTCAAACAAGTTCCCCTTCCTTTACTTCCTTAGAAATAAAAGAAGTAAGCACGGGTATGTATCTCATTTAAATGTTTAATTTACACTATCGTATTAAAGGAAGTAAAATCTAACTGAAATCATTCAATTTAACTAAATTATTTTTTATACCCTACACAACTATGTTGTAAACCGCGAAATTCGTACTGAAAGGTACTAAAAACTGCTTTAAGCCGGGACGATTAGAAGTAGAACTTTGAAATTTGAAATGCAGCTTTATCTATTACCAGCAAAGTTGAATGTGTGAAAAAATTGGTATTTAGTACTAAAAGGCACTAAAAGTACTAAATATTATATTTGAAAGAATCCGGTAGAGATACATATGTGAAACTTCGTATGCACTTAAGCTATTACAAGTAGTTGTTGCACAAACATATTTTTTGGAAATTAGTACTAAATGTACCAAAAACTACTATGCTTCGGAACGGTTTGTACTATAAAGTTTTAACTATTATATTACAATAGAACAGGTAGGAATACATACGTACTACTTGATATGTAACTTAAGCTGTTACAAATAGGATGATGGACAGAGATTTTTTTTATTTTTACTTTTTAATGTTTACTGAAATGTACTAAAAAGTTATTAAATCTTGAAATAGAAAACGTCGTTGATTTCACTATTGTACTAAAAAGTACAACACTTTGTATACAGCTGTACGGCTGGAAGTAGAATTCAGAAGTTTATTACAAAGTATTTTCTATGAAAGACAATGCTTTTGTATGTATATATTTAGTTATGAAAAACTAAATATAATACTTTTATATGAAATTGTTACTAAAAAGTACTTA
>NW_026887368.1:0-87625 GCF_032173495.1 Musca vetustissima
GCACTACTCATTTAAAAATACAATTATATTAGATTTTATAAATTCAACATTCTTGCTAAAATCTACATTAGAGTACACAGAATTAAAATCAATACAAATTTTACTGAGTGGATCTCCCATAGAATAATTTGTGCGATGAAAATCTACATATAATAGTTGATAATATCTACTAGATCGAAAAGGAACATTTATTCTAATAGATGAAATTAGGAAATCAGAGGGTATATTACCATTTAATATTTTTAGTACCATCATGGTGTTCAACATAATACGTCTACTTTTTAATGTAGGTAACCGAATTAATTTTAACCTGCTAGTGTAAGAAGGCAACACAAAATCACTATTCCAATGTAAACCCCTCAGTGCAAAAAGTAAGAATTGTTTCTGCACTGATTCGATTATCGGAATATATTGCATATTGAGGATCCCATACAACAGAACCATATTCTAATATAGGTCTAACAAGAGACGTGTATAGTTGTTTTGTTATATTGGCCCACCGTTTTATAAAACTCAATACACCATATGCTTTATTTACCATAGAAATGACATGATTGTTAAAGTTTAACTTTGGATCCATTAAAATACCAAGATCCACGAATGTTTCAACTGTTGATAAAACCGAACCGTTAATATTGTATTGCCTCATTAATGAAGAATTTCTAGAAAAACACATATGTTTACATTTGTTCAAATTTAAATCCATACAATTTAATCTGCACCACTGAAAAAGGTTATTTAAATCATTTTGGAGTAAATTGGCTTGTTTCTCAGAATTATGGGTAATGAATAACTTGACATCATCTGCATACATTAACAATTTAGAATGTACTACAGAAGTAGGCAAATCATTTATAAACAATAGAAAAAGAACCGGCCCGAGGTGACTTCCTTGTGGAACACCTGAAGGTACGTTAATCGATTTTGAGAGACATCCTTCAAACAAAACTAGCTGTGATCTATTTTGTAAGTAAGATGATATCCATTTGACTAAGTTTAGACTGAAACCCATATTATCTAATTTATATAATAAGAGTTCATGGTTAACCCTATCAAAAGCTTTACTAAAATCTGTATAAATGGTATCAGTTTGATTTCGCTGAACAAATCCCTTTATTACAATTGAAGTAAACTCTATAAGATTTGTTATAGTTGAAAGACCACTACGAAAGCCATGTTGATATGGACTTAAAATGGATTTAATTTTGTGAGAAATAACAGCAGTAATTAATTTTTCAAACAATTTTGGGATATCACTTAATTTGTAGTTTGAAACGTTTGATAGACTACCAGACTTGTGCAACGGTACTATAAAAGATTTCTTCCATATAGTGGGAAAATAACCAAAATTTAAGGAATAATTAAAAAGCAACGTAAGAGGCGTTGCTAAAGTATCAGAACAATATTTGAGAATTATGCTAGGTATACCATCTGGACCTGGAAGTTTAATTGGTTTTAGAGTATGTAAATTTTTAGCAACATCTTGACTTTGTAAGAAAGGCATATATATTTGATCTATTTTGGATAGCTCATAAGGATATGAGCTTATATCTGGACAAACTGCAGATGAATAAGTAGAGGCGAAAAAATTTGCAAAACATTCTGTTATTTCAGAGTGGGTTTTGAGGAGACTTTTCTTTTTAAGTTAACAAACTCATAAAATGACTTCGGATTTGTTTTAAAATTATTTTTGATCTTGTTGAGGTAATTATTATACAATCTACGGGACTCTATGGTATATTTGGACCTAGCAACAGAATAATTAGCATAGTCTATAGATGAGCCTGACTTCTTATATTTTCGAAAAAGTTTATTTTTTAAATTTTTTATACTTGATAACTCACGTGAAATCCAGGAATTTCTGTCAGAATTTTTAATTCTAACAGTTGGAACACATTCAGAAATAAATTTATTTAGAGTATTATAAAATTTATCTATTATAAATTCAAAATCGGTGTGATTCTTACATTGACATGCAGCTGTCCAGTTTACAGATAAAATAAGAGAATTAAGCTTTCGAAAATTGGTTTTTTTATAGTTAAGAATATTTTTAAATGAATCACATGAACTTTCGTTAATTGTAGAATTATGGCTCATGGTTATATATAATGTTGGATGATGATTATCTTCTGGAGTACATATAGCAGGAATTCGAATTAATTCAAAAAATTGTGTAAAATTTACAAATACTAGATCAAGGATTCTATCATTACAATTTAAAATATTATTTACTTGAAGGAGATTAATTTCACAAAATCGATTAACAATATCAAATGTATATTGGTTTACATTTGCTTCAGGTGTCAACGGCGTTAAACTTTCTGAGTCTGGCAATGAGAGCCACTTTACAGATGGCAAATTAAAATCACCAAGAACTAAAATTCTATCGGAATCATTCATAATATTAATAATTGAGTTTAGTGCTGCTAAATGCTGATTATAAATATCAAGATGTGATGAAGGAGGTATATATGAGCACGTAACGAATAGTTTAAATTTACCCAATTCAATTGATATGCAGATAAATTCTATGTCAGAAAAACAATTTAATTTAATTAAATTAGTGGAAAATTTGGCATCAACTGCAATAAGGACGCCGCCACCTTTTTTACCAGTACGATCTTTTCTAAATATTTGATATTTTGAACACATAATTTCACTATTTAACACAGACGTTTTGAGCCAAGTCTCAGTAAACACAATAATGCTAAATTCAAAACCAATGCTATCAGTAAATAAACGAGTTAATTTAGTGTTTAACCCTCTTACATTCTGATAGCAAATGGTAAATAGGTTATCTAGTTTTTTGATACTGGTTCAGATCTCTGTGGTAAATGAGCTAAATTATCTGATCTTTCTAGA
This sequence comes from Musca vetustissima, assembly GCF_032173495.1. Classification (NCBI taxonomy): domain Eukaryota; kingdom Metazoa; phylum Arthropoda; class Insecta; order Diptera; family Muscidae; genus Musca; species Musca vetustissima. The sequence goes on from NW_026887368.1 coordinate 2,863, forward strand.
AATTCTTTAACAAACGCTCTAGCAGGCCAAAAATCTTTCGATATCAAACTTGGAAATATATCATCATGAACTAATATTTTAAATGATGATCTACTTTCAGAGTATGCCGATCGAAGCTTGTAGCATCTTAGAAAATAATTACCATTTATTTTTGATTTGATATAGTAATTTATATCCTCAGCCGAGGTATCAGGCGCAAACCTAGACACAAAAACCATTTTCATGACCGGGGCCATTGATAATGGTCTTTGGGTAGGTAGTGGGGAATTGCCAGCTACAATCTCGGAAGGCGCACCAGATGAAGGAACTGACAACACCTGTGTACTATGAGTAGATTTGGCGGTCTTCTCAAGACTACTGTTATCAATACTCATAGCGTTATGAGGTATTGTCACTTCCAATACATCCTTGCTAGCTTCCATGGTTGCATGAGACACGACACTGGCATAAGTCTGTTCATTAACAGCATCAGTTTTATCAATATTATCTGACGCTGTTCGTGATACAGTATTCCCAGCAGAAATAGAAGCTTTACGAATAGGCATCATTTTGAAGACCGCTTTCGTTTCTGCCCAGAAACGGACGGCGATGATACAAATTCATCGAGTTCTTGGTACTTATTGAACAAATTCGAAAAATTTTCAAAACGACTTGTTAATGATGTAAAATCTTTCTTAATGGATACAAGCTCCGATTGCAAGTCTTTTACAAAATTATAAAAGTCGGCAGAAAGTTTTCTACAGTGAACACAGCACCAACGAACGCCAACATTGTCTCTAATAGTATCAACTACTTTCGCGTTGATACGAGCACACTTAACATGCCACTGATTTAAACAAAACCAACATGTAACGCACAATTCATCATCGTTAGAGATGTTACACAATTCATACGGACAGACCATTGTAGAAAATGTTTAATTCAAATATTTGAAAAAAAAGATAAAATTCAAAAAAGTAGCTGGAATTCGTAATCCTTTAATTTCTACAAAATAAGTCTTATTGGCAACTCTGTTTTGAGAAGATAATAAGAAAATAAACAAGAATAATGTTACAACAAACAAATGAAGAAATGTAACAAGGGAAACAAACTGGGAATGGAACACGGAATACCAATAAGAAAATAAATTGATTTTTATTATTTATCACAAAACTCACTACACCAATTAGCACAGACAAATCAAAAATAGATTTTAAACACTGTTAACACTTTTTAAGCTTCACAAACGGGTTAAAAAACACAAAATAAATATTTTTAATCAAAAACAGGAGCACGACAAAAATTTATCAACAATCACGACAGGTTTGCCAGCCTGTTTTTGTAAAATTCGAAACGAAACAATTCGAACGAATTACTACCAAACATTTATTTATGTAAAAAAATGTTTCTTGATTCAAAACAAAAATAAATGACATATTTTTCAAAACCAAGGAGTTTGGTCGTAAGTCACTCGAATTCGTTCGTTTAGAATTTTACAAAAAACAGGCTGTTAATTACGTACCTTAGAATTACGAAAATAATGAATTTAATTTATAACGCTGCCATACGCTCTTATCAAATATATTTAGCTTGTAATCTTCTTAGTTATAAGTTAAATTTGTGTAAATAAATAATAATAAATAATTTACAATATTGACGATATTTGTTACCCTTAGAGCCTACGAAACGTAATTGATTTTAATTTTAAAGTCACAAGCGGTGGTATCAAGAGTTTAATGGACAGTTTGCATTAAAGCAAAGATCAAAAGCAATTTTGACATTGAACTTAACTAAAAAACGAAACGAAACAATTAAAGCAATCCCAATCCATTTTGAATATTTGGAAGTTTTTGCGGAATTTGAATATTTGTAGAACTTATTTTGAATTTCTTTATTTTATAAAACGTAATTTATGCGATTTTTGTCACAATCAACGAATTTCGGTACAATTTCAATTGTAATTTTCTTCGATTCACCTTCGTTCCGCTGTCAAAGTTCCATCTAATTGGTAGATGTCAAAGTTCCATCTAATTGGTAGATGTGTATTTGTACTGTCCCAAACGTCACTTCACGATTGACTACAAATTCTTATTCGGATTTTGGTTGAGACTTTGTTCTGGCACCTACATAAATAGAATTTTTCTTGGATTACCAATGAATGTTAAGTTCTTGGTACGTATTAGTTATTTTATTACAAATTTTGCGTAATATAATTAAGTTTCCTGGTCCTGAACGGTTAACCTTTAGAAAAAATGTCGGTTGAAATGGCACGTTCATTAAACAAAAGAGAAGCCTATTACGAATTATCAAAGAGGACATGAAACCTGACAGTTTCTTACTGAATATATCTTTTTTTTCTGTTAAGCCATTGTTTTTACTTACCTATAACGAACTAATTTGGTCCCTATACTAATTTCATCGCTATAATCGTACTCGACTGTACATATTTGAAATTACAAAATTCTTTTAAAATTCCATAAATGGTTAAACACATTTGTTTTCTTTGCATACTTGTTAAATCACATTGAATTACGGTTAAATTGTCGCGAAAAACAAATAGAAGCATGGAAATATCTGAAAATAAAATAAATTAATTTTTTATTAAAAAGAAACGTTTTTCTTTTAAATTTTCGATTTTTTTTATGGTTAAGGGAAAACGTTTATGCCTTAATCTTCTAAAATATGCGACGCTCTCTTCTTCAAATTCTTGTAGATGATTGTTAAATATCGGTATATTCATCTGATAACAGTTTCGACTGTAAAAATGACTAAATATATTGCAGTTACAATACATTAAAATTCGCGGATTCGTTGAAATCAGTTGTTGCGCATGCGGTTTTCGTATAAACGAATAATTATTAATTTTTCGATGTTTCATTTAGCGGCCAAAGTGTGCCGCTCGATGCACTTTACTATGCAAAAACCCTAAAAATGGCTAAAAATGACGCAACGTGCATAAGATTTTTATGTACATCAGATTTCAGTAATCCCCTATGAAAATACATAAAAGTAAACCAATTTAAAAAGCATTGGGTAAGAACCGCCATAATCAATTTTAGATAAAATACGCATATTATTTGGGTATCGATGTACTTTTGACCTATTTTCACACCGATTCGCGAATATGAATGTATATAAAATCAATTCGAAGAAAAATTCCATTAAATACGCGAATTAGTCAAAATAAGTCTTTTGCAGTTTTTTTCTAAATTCACCGTTTTATTGGGCGGAATTGAACATTGCTGATTGGGTGGATACAGTAATTATTTCGAAAAATCATATATTAGAACCATATTGCCCATGGGGTATTCTGCAATGTAGTCAGTGATCACATATGCGTGCGTTGTGTAGTTTAGCCACAAATCAGGAAAGAACACAAAGAAAGTCGTTGGCTTCAACCCTTTTTTACGCATTTTTCTACATTACCACCATCGCAGCTTCCACCCAATGATGGTGGTGTCAAAACACTTCATTTTATAGAAATGGATTTAAATTATATGCAATACGTTCATATTTCGCAAGGTAGATTGCAAACCTCAGTTGCAAGGAATTTAAAAGATTTTTGTAATTTCCCATATACATACAAATACGTACAGGTTCCACATTTAGTTCCATTTAGCACTTTTCGAACACATAAATACACATTTTCAAGACTACCTCCATACCACCACCACTAAATTTAGTACCAGTTAGTACCAAAAACCCTTTGCTGCTTCTTTTTAACTCTCCGTCAGTGACCGACATTCTAAATTTTAGGTTTCCAGCTCTCTCCGTTACCCAAATCCAAATTTAGTGCATTTTCTACTCCATTTACTAGTAAGTAGTAAGAATTTCTAAAAATATTTCAATCGTACAGATTTGGTACCATTCTGTACTTTTTCTACACTCCCACAGTAAGTTGCAACTTTCAGGATTTGAGTTCTACCCGTTCACAGAAATTCAAATTGTACCAAATTTTGTGCTTTTCATGCCCATAAGTACGAATCTCCAAAACTACCTCAGTCATGCACTCCAATAATAGCCTTAAGACCACATTTAAGAGTTCCAGCTCTATACGTTCACCAACACCCAAATTGTACCAAATGTAGTACCATTTGTTACTTTTCGTAGACGTAAGTACGAGTTTCTAAAACTTTCTCTATTCCACACTACAACAGTAATTTTAATCATAAATTTCAGGATCCCAGCTCTATCCGTTCTCATAGATCCAAATTGTACCATATTTAGTACCATTTAGTACTTTTCGTACTTATGAATTCGAATTTTCAACATTGTCTCAATCCTCCATTCTAACAGTAATACTCATAAAACTTTGTACCATTTAGTACATAATTACGCATTTCCAAAACTACCTCCATGTCGCATCCTACACTCCAACCTTAATAGTAAATTTAATTGTAAAATGTAAATAAAACATGTGTTAAAGACAACATTCTAAATTAACAATATGAACTAAAATAATTTAATTATATATTTTACAAAATTTCTCAGAAAAAAATCAACAGAATTGAATTCTATTTGAAATCCCTATTATGACTGTAAATGGGTCAAAATCTCTGCGGACTAATTTCATGGTTGTTTTACTTTTTTGTTTTTCTTTGATATGTTTGGTTTTATACGTATATATGTATGTACACATTGGTTTGTGGGATGAGACTGTTATCATGTTCTTATTTTCCTGTTCGTTAAACATTTATCTCTTTACCACAATCACAGTCGCAATTATTCAATAGCGGATATCCGTATATGTGTATCATTTATCATTTGTGTAGCAAAATATGAAAAATGTTTGGTTATTCTTAAACAATTTGGACCTATATAATTAGTATAAAGTCCTATCATGAGGATTAAGTGCACATTAACACATATAGTGTCGGCGAAAACCTAAGCACCCTCAGAACATCTTTTTAAATGATAATTATTTTTATGAAAACAAAGTTATTAAATTTGTTTTTATTTTTTCACTTATTTTTTTTTATTATTGTAAAATACAAACATAAAGAATTTAGAATTAAAAAGAATTTCATTTCAAATTCAAAAACATTTTAAGTCAGATATGCAAGATAAATCTAAAGCACACTGTAATTTAAAATTCAAAAGAAAATATATTACGGTCATTTTAGAAGGCCAAACAACGCGTGACCGTTCACTTCTTCTGTTCACTTACTTCACTTACTTCAACTCAAGAAATAAGCAGAGATGGTCCGTCAGAAACAGTGACGTAAATGACATGCATTTCCGAGGTATAATACATACGTCAGAAACGTCGGAAACCCACCCCAAACCAAGTGTTAAAGTAATATATATTCTTATATGGTGATAATATTCAAATAAATTATGTTTACTACATTTATTACATTTTATACAGGTAAATGACGTTTTCGACGTTTACACCTTTTTGACAGTCGAAAACCTAAAAATTCGTCATACGGACCATCCCTGGAAATAACTCAACATATGCGCACATTTTTATACCCTACACAACTATGTTGTCAGGGTATTATAGCTTTGTGCAGCCCCAAAAGTTTGTAACGACGCGAAATATTGGTCCTAGACCCACCTTTAAGTATACTGATCGTCATATCTCGACTAGCTAAGTCGATCTAGACATATGTGTCCGTCCGTCCGCCTGTCCGTCTGTCCATTATAATTTGTAAACACGATACAGGCCAGTTATGGACCAATCTTCACGAAATTTTGCATGTTGGATGGGTTCTGGCCAATGAAGACCCCTATTGTTTTTGGGAAAGATCGATTAATATTTAGGGGATGAAATTTACCCCTGAAGGACATAGACCCGAGAAGTTTATATTATATCCAAGAGGAGTGGTTGACCTTTAAATTAATACCAATTATATTGTTGTATGTGCTCGGATGTGGGAGTTATACCTAAATATTTACAGGTATCTCCGTATTCGTATATTATTTAGTAACCCATTATAACTCTAGAGAGCGGAACTATAGCGCTGATCGCTTTGAAATGTTCCATGAGGTTCCAGTTATGGTCAAGGACAACGCCTATAATTTTCGGTGATGATCAGATAATAATTTTGGAATGAAGTGGACCGAAAACTTAATTTTTTTGTGTTATTATCGAGTCGATCTATAGACCACAAATGAAAGCCGAACATCACAACACAACCCACGGTGAAGGGAATCTGGACAATAGCTGTACTGAATACTCGTAATATTCGGAAAATATGTCAGTTTGAGGAAGAGTTGCTGTTTACCACTAATCGGGCAAGAGGGTGCAGATATCACGAATTATTGCCCAGGCTCGGAATATACATCCGCAGAAAATTTGAGTTCCGTGGTAGTTGTGTAGGGTATCGTATGGTCGGCCCCGTCCGACTATACTGCTCCGCTCACTGGTTTAATTACAAGTTAATTATTTTCTATAGCAACAGGACTCGGTTACAGACATCAAATAGTATATATTCAGTATTGTAATGTTATTTTATGTGAATGCCATAGTATTACAAATGCTATGTTTTAGACCCAACCCAACTGAAACTCGAAATCCTTTACTGTAAATAATTATTTTGAATATGTGCTAAAAATTGTCTTTCCACGTATGAATAGAAATTGAAGAACAAATCTAAATTGGGGAAAAATATTCATTAACAGTATTGCTAAGGCAAGACAACGTTTGCCGATTCAGCTAGCTGTCTTTCTTTAGCAACTGTATAAAGGAATAGTTCAGAAAACATATAAACTAAATGATTGTAAGTATGTTCGAATGGTACCAAAACTCCTCGGTCAATATTTCATTATACCCCACCACGCCTATTGTGGTGGGTAATTCATATTCGATAAGAAACCATTTTTCGTCAAATTTAACAATTTAGGTAAAATCCCGATTTTAATACCCCGACTGCAACATTTTTTACTTGGAGTATGTTAATGGTCTCTGAACACTGGAAGTATATTCTGACATGGCTTTCAGGGTTTTAAATTCCTCAGGTGAGGGTAAGTTTGACGTTGTGATGACACTAAGAGGTCGTCTATTCAACATTTCTATTGAAGATGTAATGCTGACTTTAAGACATGGTATGTTCGTTAACAAAAATTAATGCCAGCCATAAGTCTTTGCTCGGATATTTATCTTGAAAATGCCCGACACAAAGGTTTCGGTTTTGTCTTGTGTATGTTGTGTATATATGTATGCGCTCTTGTCTACAAATGAAATGTTATCTTAGTATGTGTTTGTGATAATAGCCAATGGCAGCCGCTTTCATTCGTAGTTACTGAAGCCATGCAAAGTGTTGGAAGAGTTCATGATTGTTAGTGGTAATTACATTTAAATGCATATTAAAATGCTTACTTCACTTGATTACACTTGCACGCAAATGAATGCAACTACTCATACACATCCACATACATACTTAAGGCAGAGACGAAATTACATGAAGGGCACTAGCCAGTTGTGTTCGCCAAAAAGGCCTTTAAATATTTCTAAACCAAATTTGTTTTACAGGGAAATTAAATTATTCAGATATACATTGAAGCAAAAATAAGATAACGATTGGAACGTATTCATATAAATGGGATTATATTTGAAAAAATATAAAAGCACATATGGGGAATTACAAAATTCTTTTAAAATTACATTAAAAAAATTTAAAAAAAAAAATTTTTTTTGAGAGCACATTTATGATTTTTGGTACATAGGTTAAGAAAAATATGCTGATTCGAAATCTGTTCGCGTTCACAAATTCGGATGCTGCGCACAAAAGTTATAGCGGTTTTAAACCTTGTATTTCAAATATAAATTAAATGAATTCCTATTTGTTGTACATCGCGTATTTCTTCACAAACGGATAAACACATTTGTTTTCTTTGTATGTTTCTGAAATCGCATTGAAACAAGGTTTAATAGTCGCGAAAAACAAATAAAATATGAAGACAACTGAAAATAAAATAAATGATTTTTTTTTAAACAAAACTTTTTTTTTGAATTTTCGATTTTTTGGTATGGTTAAGGGAATACGGTAGATTCATCTGATAAGAATTTCGACTTTAAAACTGACTAAATATATTGCACTTACAATACATAAAAATTGTCAATATAGAAAAGCATGCAATTCGCGGAAATCAGTTGTTGCGCATGCGGTATTCGTATAAACCGAATCAATCTCTTCCAATAATTATGAATTTTTCGATGTTTCATATAGCGGCCAAAGTGCGCCGCTCCATGCACTTTACTATGCAAAAACCCTAAAAATGACTAAAAATGGCGCAACGTGCATACGATTTTTATGCGCATCCGATAGTGAAAGATAGTGAATGTCTTGCTGTGGGTCTCTTGTGTAAAGGAGAGAGTATTTAGTTAAACAGGGATCTATTTTTGTATACAGTCCACTTAAGATAAGAGCATTTTCTTGTTGAATGTTTGTACACTAGAATAAGATAGGAGTTTTCTATCGCCACATGTGGTGTGTTTGGGTGAGATTACGGGGAGTAATCTTCGCTACAGACTGATAAGCATGTTTAGCGTGCTTGCCACATGTGAGATAAAGATTTGTGTGTGTCCACTCCATGTGTTATGGCAGATGCACTCTCTCTCTCTTTTACACATTAGTCTAAGATAGGTTAAGTCATATTGTAATAATTAGTTCTTAAGAAACACTTTTTATATTAATAAATTAGTGTGTAAATGCACCACAATCAATACAGAAGTGCTTTCACTCCGCGGACAGTATCCGCGTAAGATCCCTGGTTAACATTGGTCCTTCGAGCCGGATCAGTGACCGATTGTGGAGGAAATTGATGCTGAAGAAGTTACCTTAACGGTCAAGGAAATTCTGTCAGCTTGTTGAAAAATACACAAACAATAAAAAAAATAAAATGCTGAGTCGTAGCAGAGAAGAAGAAGGAGATGCAGTGGAAGTACGAGGCAGTACACTGCAAGTCTTCAGGATGTCGAGTCAAAAGGAGACTGTGGTGAGGAAAATGGCGGTGACGGCGAGTAGAAAGGTCGGGGAAGCTTCTAATCTAAGCATTGCGGCTGCAGAGAGAAGCGAGGAGACTATGGAGTCCCTCACCCTAGGCGATGAGCCAAACCTAGACTCGGCACCGACCGAAATTCAAGTAGAGACAAGAGCTCTACTAGAAAATATTGAAGCAGTGATGGGGATGATGCATAACATCCATACAATAGAGGATCTGGAATCCGCAGTTAGGTATGTTGGAGACCTGGTGGATACCGCAGAACGGAAAATAAGAAGAAATGCAGTCGTTACTGCAAGATGGTTACAGGTTTTACAGAAGAAATCGGAAATAGCGAAAACCATGCAACAAATTCAGCCAATAAATAGAGAAAGGGTGGATCACCCCTACATCATAATGCAAAAAAAGGAGATATTGGAGAAGAAATCCAATATGGCAGGAGGTTTTATGCCAGTCCAAGAACAAATGGGCAGCCTTCAAAGAGCATTGGAGGAGAAAAGCCGTGACGTGGCGGAGTTACGGGCAAGGAATAAAGAGCTAGAAGTTGCTCTAAAAATATCGGAAGACGCCAATGGTTGCCTTCAAGAAAGGGCACAGGCAAGATATAAAAAGGCAAGAGATATGTACATTGACTTGTCCTTTCAAGAGATCAAACTTAAAGGTGAATTGGTGGCGGCTGCAAAGAGAGACCAGGCTGCAGAGAAATCCTGGGAAGAAGAAAAAAGGCATCTTTTGAAAAAACTGGATCGGTCGGAGAAGGCACGAGAAGCAGCAGAGGCCGAACGTGATCAGTTGACCAGACGAATGGTTGCCAATGACAAAAAGGAGCGGAAAGTAAGTAATATTCCATTTGCTCAAAGTAATATTCGATTTGCGCAGAAATTAGCTCCAGTCGAGTTGGCTATGAAAAAGAGCGATGCGGTGGCTGGTGCGGAGAAACCAGTTAAGGAACAATGTCCAGTTGGGAAGTTGAAGCCGGCGAACAAGGAGCAGGTACATAAAGGAAGACTTGCTGTGAACTGTGCGTCGCCAGTGGGTACTTGTTTTGCCGGTAGGAAGATGAAGCCGGCGGAAAATGGCGCTGAACCCACAACAAAATGTAATTGTGGTGATAAGCAGAAACCGCTAGTTACGAATGTTCCGGTCAGGAAGATTATCGATATAAATCGTGGAAATGCGGCCGGGAAGTTGGATCCAGCAGTGACATTCAATACGCAGCCAACGTTAGATGGCGCACCATGTAATAAAGATGACGTTCTGGCGAAGAGGAATGAATTTGGTGCCAAGAAAGATGGTGAAGCAGAAGGGGAAGGTTTTCCCACCAAAACGAAGTCTGCGGTCAGAAGCGGGAACAAGCTGAAAAATGAAGCCGCGGCTATGATGAGGTTGGCAAATGATACAGCCTTGATAATGGTGCTGCCTGCCAAAGATGCGGACAAGACACTTGGAAGCCGTATGCTCGAGAAGCTGACGAAGACTATGGCCAATGGTTCTGGCTGGAAGATGAAGCCGGCAGACAAAGGTGGAGGTGCCGATATTAGAAGCTGGTTGGAGAGATGGCAGTGGTACCCGGAGGCGATCACCTAGCTGTTTTCTTTTCTGGTTTCTTTATAACTACATTTTTGATATTTTATAATTTTTATATTTTGAAATATTTCATATTTTTATATTCATTTTCTGGCCCGCAAGATGTTCACGGAGCGAACATGGTTTTTAAATAATAAAGATAGTGAATGTCTTGCTGTGGGTCTCTTGTGTAAAGGAGAGAGTATTTAGTTAAACAGGGATCTATTTTTGTATACAGTCCACTTAAGATAAGAGCATTTTCTTGTTGAATGTTTGTACACTAGAATAAGATAGGAGTTTTCTATTGCCACATGTGGTGTGTTTGGGTGAGATTACGGGGAGTAATCTTCGCTACAGACTGATAAGCATGTTTAGCGTGCTTGCCACATGTGAGATAAAGATTTGTGTGTGTCCACTCCATGTGTTATGGCAGATGCACTCTCTCTATCTTTTACACATTAGTGTAAGATAGGTTAAGTCATATTGTAATAATTAGTTCTTAATAAACACTTTTTATATTAATAAATTAGTGTGTAAATGCACCACAATCAATACAGAAGTGCTTTCACTCCGCGGACAGTATCCGCGTAAGATCCCTGGTTAACACCTATGAAAATACACAAAAGGACAACTATTTTAAAAGGATCGGTTAAGAACCGCGGATGTGCCGCCGCAATCAATTTTGGATAAAATACGCATTTTATTCGCGTAAAGATGTATTGTTGACCTATTTTCACACAGATTCGCGAATTTGATAACACAAGAATGAATGTATGTGAAATAAATTCGAAGAAAAGCGCGATTATATACGCGAATTTGTCAAAATAAGTTTTTGAAGTTTTTCCCACATTTAAGGTACCTATATCCGCCGTTTTATTGGGCGGAATTCAACATGGATGGACTCATTAGATCCGGCACGTAAAAAACTAAAATCACGCGGGGTTCCACGTTGAATGGAGTTTCTTAATTTTAGACTCAAAAAATATGTTTTTTATAAAAATTTACGCACCAAATTTTCGTCTTTGGAGCCCAATTGTAAAGAAGCTACGGTGAGAACATTCATGAGATATACACTAAACGAAGCAAAATCACGAGTTCTACAATCCTATACTTAGTTTAGTCCGTTATCTGGATGCCCATCCTAATTATAAGAAAAAATCAAAAAACAACGAAACCTCGGCTTCAAAATGTCAGCATCCATTTCGGGTGGATGCAGTGATTATATCGAAAAATCATACATTAGAACCATGTTGTCCATGGGATATTCTGCAACTTAGTCACTGATCACATATGCGTGCGTTGTGTAGTTTAGCCACAAATCAGGAAGGAACACAAAAAAAACTCGTAGGCTTCAACGCATTTTCACCAAGAACTCTACATTTTATAGAAATGAATTTAAATTATATGCAATATGTTCATATTTCGCGAGTTATAACCATGCAAACCTCAGTTTCAAGGAATTTAAAAGATTTTTGTAATTTCCCATATGTGAACCGATTCATCGGTTCTTGATATACAAGTTTGACCTAAAATTATCACATTTAATTTGAAAACATTTTTTTTTTGTAAAGATACGGAAAGTAGTTATATACAGTGAATTTCAATCCAAGCCGATTACCACCAAAGGCCTCTTGGAAGGCATTTCCCAGAACATTATTTACCATTCACTGCCTTTAATATAAGGATAAGGACTCACACACACATGCCTAGTAGTTCAACTCACAGAAGAAAATACACTGGCTTAATGCACAGTGCATGCATTCACCAATCTCATATCTTTCGATTATTGACCACTTTTATACAATGTTCGAATGCTATTGCAGATATTTTACATCTATTTGTACCAATCCTTGTACGCACGAATCGTTTGAAGGGTTAATTGAATGGAGTTTGAAGATGTGACACCCTATACAGAAAATCTTGAACTATAAGAAACTTTAAAGCCCTACACAACTATGTTGTCAGGGTGGGAACGCAAGTGTTTGTAACGCCGAGAAATATTGGTTCTATACCCACCTAAATCGATCGTCATGTCTATACTAGCTGAGTCGATCTAGACATGTGTACGTCCGTCCGTCTCTTCATTATAATTTGATATATTTCTCGTAAAGTATCGATCAGATTTATGCTCCTTGGTAGGGTGACATTTCGCAGTAAAAAAAATTTCAACAATTTTCCGAAACGGCCAGAATTGGCCAATAGAAGCGGTGCCGTGTTCCACCAGGACAAAACTAGGCCACACACATCTACAGTGACTCGACAGAAACTTCGGGAGCTTGGTTGGGATGTTTTAATGCATCCACCATACAGTCCGGACTTGGTACCAAACGAAATTTTTTTAATGATAAAAAATTGATATCTAGGGTGGATTGTGAAAATCGACTATTAGAGTTTTTTTTTGCAAATAGAGAACAGGACATCTATAAGAGGGGCATTATGAAATGGCAACAAATCATACAACAAAACGGTGCATATTTGGACAAATCGGACATTCCGAAGCACGTTAAATAAAGTCGTATAGTTCATATTATGAAATAAACCAAAAACATTACTTTTGTCTGATTTTCCGGTCGCTATAGGGGCTGCAATTATGACCCGAACATCTGAAAATTGTACATAGTTAATAATTATATTGATGTATGTACTCGAATAGCGAAGTTATACGCAAATCTTTAATGGGGTCTACGTATATCATAACCACGCTAGAAGGCGGAAATATAGGCTGACGACAAGGAATTTTTGCCGGTTATGGTCAATATATAATTTTCGATGATTATCGGATAATATGTCGAGGATGAAATGGACCGAAAACTTTATTTTTGTCTGCATTTCTAGTCGCTATAGGTTCCACAATTATTAGCCAAACAACAAAAATTTTCCCTGGGGAATGCGATCTGGGTCAAATAAACCAAAAATAAAAAAATTTGAACATGTGAAGGATGTAGGTTGAGACAAAGACGAGTTATATATAGTAGGTGCTCGTAACATATACCGTCTAACTTCCAGTCAATTATAGAATCGGTATAAGTTTTACATAGCTTCCTATATGCACCCAGAGTCTGTTGATGATTTCGTGTTGATGCAACCACAGTGTCATTGCGAAAGAATTTAAAAGACATTAACATTACATTCGGTTACACGGTGTGTGAGTTTTTCTTTGTGGATCCTTAGACCTTTTTACAATTCTGACCTTATGACTAGTTAAGTTTTAATTTTGTTTTATCCCTAGTAACATGATTCAGTCATATTGCTGGGCTGTGTGTGTATGTGTCTCTGAAAGGGCTGTTAGTGTTAAGTTTAGCTTGTTCAAATGATAATAGCATGTAAATTAAAACATTTTTTGTCTTTCGACTTTCCTTGCGTTATTGCCTTGTTTCTCTCGTATCTCTTTGCCTAAATATCTGTTCGCTTGAATGCTTCTCCAAATACTAAAATGCTTTGCATTACCCATTCCTGTGTGTTGCGTGTGTGTATGTGTGGACGATGTGAAGGAGTTACCAAAAACATTTACCACTTGTAAAATGCCAACATTTACTGCTTTCGGAGGAATTTTTGGTTATCGTGCTTCATTTGAAAAGGAAATTATTACAAGTTTTAATAAAATATCATTTGATCTTTGGCAACTGCATAGAAGGAAAACAAACAAACAATGCAATGCGAATGCACAGTCGGGACACCAGTAATAGAAAGTTACCATGGGACATGTTGAACGTAGAAAGAAGTCAGGATTAGAGGATTGTCAAGGGAAGGCAATTCTAACAATGTTATTATCCTTAGTTGGCGAAGACAGGCGAGAATAAAATAAACAAACTATTCGTAGTTAGGAAGATACATTCAATTCGATTTGGTGTTACGCACCCAGTCTTGATTTTTGCAAACAATCCAAATTTCCATTTTAGCACATGAACAATAATCAATAAATTAAAAATGCTCACAGTACTGAAAATTTGACAAAAATTCAATGTAAAACTACACAATTGTGCAATGGACCACAATGGATGTAGTAATGTTTGCACTTAGTCCAACGCTTTTCTAGCAATTCTATCCCTTGGTTAAAAATAGTTTTCCTCGAGGTCTTCAAAATAGCGGTTTACAACTGTAATTGCATCTTCATTTGAGGTAAAACAAGGCAAGGAATATTTATACGTTTGGGAACAAGTAAAATTCACTGGGAGCTAAATCAGGAGAATATAGTGGGTGGTCAAGCAACTCGTACATTAATTCGTTGGTTTTAGCCATTGTTAAAACACGTACCGACTTGTATTGACTTGTATTGGTGTGTTCAAATCAGACGTGGCACAACTTTTCCCCCGAACTTTACTATTTTAAAAGAAAGTGATTGTCGCCGACAATGCTATCATGGAATTCAAGTGACTTCTTATTTACTTAGGTGATTTACACGTCTGGACCGTTAGTTTCAGTTTTAATCAAAGCCTAATAATCACTCACTATGTCTTTATACCCTCCACCATAGTATGGAGGGTATATTAATATATCATATATTAATTTTGTCATTTGTAACTCATCGAAATATTCATTTCCGACCCTATAAAGTATATATATTCTTGATCAGGGTAAAATTCTAATACGATCTGTTGTAATCACGCTATCTTCTGAAGGAATTGAGATAGGGTGCTGAAATTTTGCCTAGGTTTATATTTTGTCTGCAGTCAGGTCAAGTTCGAAGATGGGATATATCGGTCCACGTTTAGGCATAGCTCCCATATAAGGGTACCCCCAATTTTCGGTATTTTGAGGTTCTTGAGCGCGTTTTTCAACCGAATTCGCTGTAATTTGGTATTTTTTTGTCGTATACGGTAACAAATCTCTCTACTAAAAATTATTAATATTCACCCCCTTTTAGGGGTAGTCCCCATATAACCCCCTTTTTTATATTAAAATGGTTAGCTGATTTGTTACGTGTGTTGGTGTTATATAGCTGTATTCCACTATATATAGTTGAATTCCACTATAGAATGGGGGATATTCTGTTGATGAAATTTTCTGTTCATAGTATGGAATTCTAAAACGATTTAGTCGATTTAGCCATATGTTGTAATAATTTTTCAATCGGAGGATATCGACATAAAAACTAGAACGTGAGGTTTGAGAATGAACTATTTCGATTCGCATTTAGGCCCAGGTCCTATATAAAGCATCCTACCTATTTAATATTTAGCTGTTGGTATTGGGATTCAAAACTAAAATATTAGCTTGGAGCTTGAGCTATATCGGTCCTTAATAAGGCATAACTCCTTATATAATGAAAACACCAAGTATTCGCTAATTCCTACACAATGTTGTCAATGTTGGTTCCACTTTAGTATGCCTCATATAAATTTGCCCTCTAAATTTGAGTATTTTCAGCATTTTATACACATGTTTCACCCTACCATGCGTTAATTATATATGTCAACATTTTGGGGTTTTGAGATTTTAGGGACAACTCCTATTGAAATTGCTAAAATTTCTTTTTGGTTTACAACAATCGATTGGTAGAATTGTCGTTATATGTATGTTCCCTATTGGTCTGCTCCAGTACTTTTTTAATAGTAAATCTAGTTAAAAGGGAACATTTCAAAATTGCTCTCAGAGTACAAACTAATTTGAAAAGTTCGAGAACGCAAATCTAGTAAATATGGCAAAATTAGATGGCAATACTTCAAAATCAACATAACAGCCAATCAGAAGTAGGCATTCCAGTTTACCATTTTGACTCGACCAAATTTCTCGAGTAAAAAGTTTAAAGTTTGGAAGAAATAATAAGATAAAGTTTGGATGAGATCAAAATTTTCTGAAACAAATTTGGTCCAAAGAAACATGGAGTCTAGAACCAATATTCAGATGAGGTTCATTTTCACCGTGTCAAAGTGTATACACCCTCATTAGCCATAAGGGTAAGGTTATTATTATCCATTAAAAAATTCTGAAATTTGTATCACGGTTTACATAATCGGTTTGTTGAAATGTTGGTATGAGTCCACTTTTTGGTATTTTCCCTTATTTTCATTTCAAGAGCCAGTCAGTATATCTATGGTGGAGGGTATCCAAAGTTCGGCCCGGCCGAACTTAACGCCTTTTCACTTGTTATAAATTAATTCTTATAGTTACGACTACTTTAAATTTGCAACAACACTTTTAATAATTTCATTTCTTATTTAAATAATTTCCATGCCATCTTATATTTGAATATACAGGCTAAAGAAGTCACTCTTTATTCTCCGTCATACACATACATATATCCAATATGCACATGCAAATAAAACATTTATAAACTACATTCACACATAATACTGGACTTTGTATAAGTCGTTGTACTGAGCAAATCATTGCCGGATTCTAATCTGTACACTTTCTTCTTGCAAACGGGAACAAAGGCCAAATCGTACTTTGGCAATTATGCAACATCAACAAATTCATGTGAACCAACAATCATTCTATGGTCGCCTATTCAAATAGGGCCGGCAAACGTTCGGTGCCTCCCTTGACCAAGGCAGAAGAGTTTGTTGAAGCGATACTTTTATTTGTTGTAACTATTAAAACATTTATAAAGGGAAATTGATACGGACATTTTCTATTCTATTGCATTGTAGCACTTGTTTCCTATTTCTTGCATTTGTTTCGCAAGGAATTTGCAACAGAGATTGCTGGAGAAACAATTTCTGACCTTCTTCCACTCTTGACCAGACTCTGCATATGCTTAATTTGCCTAAATGGCAATTTATGCATTTTCCTTTTATATGGGATCCTGATGTGGTAGTTAGTTCTCTGCACAAATATTTGCTGTTCGAAGTTCGAATGCATGTTTCCACACATAAATCTGGCAAAACTCTAGATAACTGCAATACAATAAAGTATTTAGTTTTTTCTTTTACTTTTTGAAGTTCTCGGAAAATGAATGTTGCATTTTCAATGAGCCGGCCAACAGTTGTTGTTACATGTGAAAGTCCTTGCCTTGCTGCTGGCTCATGCTGTCCTGCATGTAAAGTTAAAATATATCGGTCATATTAATTTTTGATCACAGGATTTTAAATAAAACACAATGTGGTTGTTTCCGGAAGGAGAGAAGTGCCCAACGTTGGTATGATTAGGACATGTCTGTTTGTTACCACCTACTGACGATGTGAGGACATTCATTTTCTTCGCTCCTAGAGTTTGTCGCTGCAGCAATGAAAGTACAAATCAATTTCTCTAATTGCACTTCATTAAATATTTATTACAACAACTGGCCTACAAAATTACAGCATTTAGCCACCCACTTTTGTGCAGGCGAATGGAGTGCATGGAATAATTACGCCTGTTGTGCCTTCTCTGCATGTGTCGAGTATTTTGTCTTTAGATCAGTGTCGGGCGAAGCACCGCACGCGTGCTATCTCGCGAGAGCAAATATCGCTCTTCTATCACACACATTCAACTGAACCAATTTTACGCTCTGCCCGTGCTGATTTAGATGTCGCCAGAGTGAATGTCCTCATGCAAAAGTGCAGTACAAAATACATATGAAAGTCAATAGTATCAAACTGATGATAACTGTGATTATAAATGAAAATTATAATCCTCGTGATATGTCTCTTTAGCGGAAATAATGTTGGTGAAGTTATGTTACATTTATTGTGTTAATATATAATCTATATATGTATGTATCTATGTACATACATCTATATATAAAAGGGACAAATCTTTAGTTACGCCGCGTAAAACCAAATTGGAATGGGTAGATTAATATCTAATAAACATAAAAAATTCGCACATAAAATAAATAGATACATAAATTGAAGAAATATTATCTTCATTGTTATTGTATTATGTCGAAGTAATTTTTTGACATATTTTGTTAGTTTTCAACCCTTTGGTCGTTACAGAAGGAGTGGACTAATAGATTGCACTGGACTAATTGATTCGGATATGATCTAGAATTGGTAAAAAAACTATTGCTTTGTGCGAAGCTTCGTATTAGATCTACGTATGTTCAATTTTTTTATTTATTTGAATGAACTTTGAATTGAGCTATTTATACTCTTTCGAGTCAAGCTTAATGATCGGAGTTTCGCAACGAAAAGGAAATTGAGGAGAAGAACCTACACACCCACAATTATGCAATGCGTTACGCCGTTTATTAAGCGGCTTATCTGGCTTATTGGACTATGTGGCTTTACAAAGGACGTATGTTAATATCTTGTATTTATGTCGCCGTATATGCGAAATTCAAATTTGTCTATATTCGACATTTGTCCTCATTTTAGAAACATTCCTTTTCAAAGCAGATTTTTGTTGTAGCGATGTAGAATAATCCACGCACCTACAATTGCTGCCATGGAATACACATGTTTTTGCGCAGCCTTTTTAGGAAGTGTGTATATTGCTCAGAACGCTAAGTGGTCTGGCAAAATTTCTGTTGATATGAGGACCTATGTTCGAACCCTAGCCGTGCTCAGCTGAAATAATTTTTATTTATTTGAATTTCGGGTGATAGTTTGAATACATTCTTAAGTGGCTTCTCCTGGCTTTCGTTTTCATTGCAAAAACTTCGATCATTAAGCTTGACGTGAAGGAGTATAAATAACTCATTTAAAACATGGACCCTTTGACCCCTCAAGGGGAGATGATCAATAATTCCCACATTAATATATATAATACAATTTTAGTAAAAATATTAGGCAAAGTTTGGATCAAAACGTACAATCCTTTCGCAGGATATTATAAATTTATGTTTTACCAAAATTTTCTCTGGTTTTCCTTTTCATTGCAAAATTTGATTATTAATCTCAACTCGAAAGAGAACAGCCCAGCAGCATTAAAACAAGTAAAAAAAAAATACATTGAATCGTTTGTTAACTTCATATATAGCGAGTTGTGTCATGGGATATTGTGGTGGCAAGATTTAACACCCAGTGAAATCAAAATTGCAATCAATTCGAGTACAAATTTGCCCAAAAATTGAATTATAGATCCAAAATAAATATGACTCTTGGTTCTACCGACATCGACTCAATTTTAAATTGAGCTTAGATATCAAGATTTTGCATTTAGATTTTATTACAATTAAAAATCATGTGGAAATCATAAAAATTAAATCTTCTGAATGATAATTCAAACTTTTTTGAACTTCAATTTAATTGAATTTGACAAAATTGTATATATTCAACAATTTTCGCTCAACCGAAATGACGATGATTCCATCCAATTCTGTAAACAAGAATCCTTATATTGAGGGGGTTATGCATATTTGCTGTGCACCGAACTCAGTTTGGAAAGCCACACAGCGTATATCCTTCTCGTTGTGGCACCTTTTGTTAATTACTGTGAAGTGTTATTAAACGATAGCATCTGGAACAAAAGGAAATGACTGAAACAGTGCACGAATCCACAATGATTTGACTTCATTTTTAGGAAAACCCCACAATGCCAAGGAAGTAGAGCATATTTAATACTTTGACTTAAGCATTTTGGGTTGTCCTTCTCCACAAAAGCAAATATACGAACATGAATATATGTAGCGGTGTATGAGGGTATAACGAATAGCAAATTATGTTATTGAAGAAATTCATATTGAAACTGTTTTGAAACTGTTTTTGAATGGAATGTATTTTAAAACTATGGTCCGTAGCATCATTTTTTTGGCCAAATCTCATAAAAGTTAAAATTAGGGATAATTGTTAGTTCTTAGTTCCAATTTCCTTCAAATACTTGCACCTAATCATTTTAGTTCCCTTAGTTTCAATATGTTTACTATCGAGAACAAATAAATTCGGGTTTTGCAGCAAACCTTTACATTTGATCGAACTATATGTAAATTTGTCGGTCAACTTCTTGGCCTTCTTAAACCGGTTATACTAATGTTGTTGAACACATCGCATGTAGTTAATGTCTTCTGAAAGTAGAACTAAAATACGAGCCGTAATGTATAATGGCGCACCTAAAAACACAGTGTTTAAAATTAACGAAATAGGGAGAAAACTATATGTAGAAGCTTTATACAAAAGGTGTGCCGACAGCGCCAAACTTCTCTAACTGAATACAGAATGAAGAATTTATATTTTCACTGTTCCATGGATGGATTTGGGAAATACTTCGATGAAATCGGTTCAGAGTTATATATAACTCCCATATACACTGGTGACCAAAACTAAAGCGACTAAAGTTGCAAAGATAATAAAAGCCGCATAATTTTTCAAAAAAAAAAAAAAAAAATCGATAATCGATAATCGGATATTTTATTCACTTTTTTAAAAAAAATTTGGATTTTTTACATATTAACCCTGTCGTGATTGTTGATAAATTTTTGTCGTGCTCCTGTTTTTGATTAAAAATATTTATTTTGTGTTTTTTATTAACCCGTTTGTGAATCTTAAAAAGTGTAAATAGTGTTTAAAATCTATTTTTGGTTTGTCTGTGCAAATTGGTGTAGAGAGTTTTTGTGATAAATAATAAAAATCAATTTATTTTCTAATTGGTATTCTGTGTTCCTTTTCCTGTTTGTTTTCCTTGTTACATTTCTTCATTTGTTTGTTGTAACATTATTCTTGTTTATTTTCTTATTATCTTCTCAAAACAGAGTTGCCAATAATACTTATTTTGTAGAAATCAAAGGATTATGAATTCCAGCTACATTTTTTAATTTAATCTTTTTTTACAAATATTTGAATTAAAAAATGTTAACAATGGTCTGTCCGTAGGAATTGTGTAACATCTCTAACGAAGATGAATTGTGCGTTACATGTTGGTTTTGTTTAAGGGAACCCCCCCCCCCATTCTCGATTTTAAAATTTTCAATGGGCTGGTAAATGAATACTTGTTGTTGTTTTGTTGTTGTTTTTTGTAATTAAAGAAAAGTCCTTATTTTTGATGACGGGCACTGGAACATCGGAATCAGGAAATTCCACGGGAGTTAAAAAGAGTACATGTCTGGCTCTCGTATGAACTAGGATTATTGACTTCACTCTAAAATTAACAAAATGGCGGACATTTGAAAAAATATTTTTGGAAAATCGCCGATTTTTACCAAAAACCAAGTTAAAAAATAAGGAAGATCTTCACCGATTGGCTTTTTCCTAGTTCATACGATAGCTATACACTCACAGAGAAACGTGTAAAAATTTGAAATCGATTGGGCTATTAGTTTTTGAGTTATCGTGCCCGCCATTCGCAAAAAAATGTTTAGAGAAAAACGCGTTTAAAGTTTGAGAAGCCCTTCAACCATCACTTGATGCTGACACAATAAATCGGCTATATCTTCAAGAGTTCTTGAGATTTTTACTTGAAATTTTGCAGGGACATTCTTGAATTAGTGTGGATTGGAATTAAGTCAAAAAAATTTTGACCCCGAGAAAGGGGGGGGGATCCCCTTAAATCAGTGGCATGTTAAGTGTGCTCGTATCATTGCGAACGTTGTTGATACTAATAGAGACAATGTTGGCGTTCGTTGGTGCTGTGTTCACTGCAGAAAACTTTCTGCCGATTTTTATAATTTTGTAAAAGACTTGCAATCGGAGCTTGTATCCATTAAGAAAGACTTTACATCATTAAGAAGTCGTTTTGAAAATTTTTCGAATTTGTTTAATAAGTACCAGGAACTCGATGAATTTGTATCGTCGCCGTCCGTTTCTGGGCAGAAACGAAAGCGGGATCTTTACCCTATAGAAAAATCTGTAGTGTCACAGATAGCAAAATAAAAGAAAGAAAGTTTCCCAATGGTTCAAAAGGCGAGGTATCCAGCTGAGCATTTTAATGATTCAATGCCTCATAGGTGTGCTGCCGTAATCAAAAATAATGGTTATGGTGTCGATTACTAGCAAAATTTGCGTATTAAAAAAATCAAATAGTTCCTTTAGTTTTGACCAAGCTAAAATTGGGCCAATTAAGTTTTCTATAGAATATGTTTTATTTCTAAATAAATTTAGCTTTTATATTTTTGTTTTCTTTTTTTTAAGTGAATTAATTACCCATTTATTTCTGAAAAATAAAAACTTTCACTATAAATTTATTTTTAAAATGTTACAGGACATTTATACAAATTCGATTTTAAGTAAATGATGCCCAAAGACTCAAAATATGACCGATTGGGACAAAATTTTGCAAATCGTACTGATGGGTATATAGCCTAAATTGTGTCAAGTTATGTTAAAATTGGTTCGGATTTTAAATAAATGGTTCTCTAAAGACAGATTGCCTTAAAATTTTACACCAACTACTGGAGATAGTATAACTTAACGCGTGTTCATCTTGAGTTAAGAAAAGAATGTTCTTCAACGTATGTGAAATTTCTGTATCTTGTAAAAATGTGTATTTATTTACTACAATATTCTTCACGCCAGCCAATTCAATAACCTGCAAAAATATATAACAGATCATAGATATTAGTGAAATGGTTTAATAATATTGCTTTTATATGAAGGAATTTGAGATGGATTCAGTAAGTTTGAAGATTTTACGAATTGGTAACATCTCAAAAAATTCATAATTCTAGATTTAGATGACTTATAGGAATAAATTTTCAGGAAAGTTCATACTGAAAAATTAGGCACAACCCGAAAAATTGGTGGAGCCGAGACAAATATGGATTTTATTCAGTATTCTATATTACAAACAGATCCTTTTGTATCATTGTACTGCCATAAAATATTGTAAGATTTTCAGTCTTGCGTTTCGGAAGACAATAATTTATATACTTCTGAAGTGTGTTCTGAAACTAAGTCTTGGTCCTATGGAATTTGATTGCATATTAACGATTTTTTAGGCCAAAAGAGATAATGTCATCCTTCTTGCGGCACAATGTGAACTTGCGGCACAGTGTGTCGTGAATAAAAGTAATGTACCAAATGTTGGTGTCAAATGCATATCATATGACCGTGTGCTTTCAATTCTGCAAGATGTATTAGATAGATAAAGAAATATGTCTTCAGTTGAACACTGCTGGACATTGTCCTTTTCAAAACAAAACTTTTACTGTTTGACTATCTCAAACGATGGCGTATATTTGAAATTATTAATCACAATGTTGTCTAGTATTTCTTTTATGTGATTGTCATCTTTAAAGTACCAACAACAACAATTATTTGATTGTTATATTATAGAAGATCCTTAGATAGTTATTCACTTCCCCTGCTTGCTTACTGTTTTTAGAGGATATGTGTGGTTATGATTCATGTCTGTCTGACCCAATGTCTGTTTGTAGTAATATTGATTACAAATTATTGCCGAATGATTAATAGCTATTGCCAATGATGACTGTGTACAACATAAATAATGAAAATTATAATTGGCCACTGTGACGTAATGTGAATGGACGAATTAAAATTGACAATCTACATAACTCTTTGATTATTGCTAGAATAATCCACAATCATTTCACGCACATCCTATTACAGTTGATGAGTATGTGCGTAACTTTTTGTAGGTGTATTGTTTGTTTGTTGACTTAGGTAACAGATGTTGGCTTCTTTCAAGTCGGTTGAGTGTTAAGATTGATAACATTTTTATCATTTCAACAGAGCACACATCCATCCATAGAAAGCAAGCTAAGCCACAATGAGCTAAAATCTTCAATGTTCCACGCCCCTACCGCACATCCGTCTTTCATTTCTTTTGTGTAAGACTATTGAGACTGAATGCTCAGATCTGTTCGAGAAACTTGTCCAAGCTATGCTACTGCACTTCTGCCTGAAAATAGATAAATAATGTGCCAGTCGCTCAACGAAATAACAAAATAGAAGGAGTAACTTTGATTCTGAAGTCTTCTTGCTGCTCCCTTCTAAGAATTCATTCATTTGTGCTTAGTAAGTACTCCTCTGCACAAGGATTTGGTTGCTCACACTAATGGCTGAGGACACTATCGGATTTCTTTTCTTCGATATATTCGATGCTTTACTGTCGACAGTTTTTGGCAAAGATGTTTTCATGTTATTATTTTTTGTTGTTGTTATAGATTTCTTCTTTACTTGTGTCTCATTCTCTTTGCAGCGATGAATGTACCCTTTAATCCTTCTGTGTGTAGTGATGATTCGGCATGTTTTGCGGATGCTGTGGCAGCGAATAATGATAACTTTCTGAATAGAAAATTTCAATTCATTGCCATTTCTATACGGTTTCGATATGTATGGGTATGTCATTAGAATAAACTGACTTCCATACACACAAATATACACGGTTATTTTAAGTGGAAATTTCATTAAAATATATTTATTCTGTGGTAATCTCTGTCTGTTGGTAAAATTTCAAAAATATATGTGTATACATATGTATTGTATTTGTTTGCAACTGAAATGAATTTGAAATCAATTTAACACTAATGACTTTTGCAAAATGTAAACACTAGCATAAAGAAAACCTTAATATGTTCCGCCATATCATTAAACCATATGTAATGTAACAACGTCGCATGTGATTGGACAACATTAGTGTGACTCTATAAGTACGGTTAAGAAAACAAACCCCTTCGGGTTTGGTTGACCTTTTCCCAGAAAAGTCCTTATTCGTTTCATAATTGTACAAAAACATATAAAACGTTATTTAATTTAGAGGAAGAGACTTAGTCCGTGACAAAGTTACAGTTAGGAATTTTAAAATGTAGCTTTCCAAAAAATCGCAGTGTAAATTCAAAATTTCAATAAAACTCTTTAGAGAAATTGTCAAATTCAAATGCGTTACCAAGAGTGACGTATATGAATCCAAATTAGTTTGAATTTGCACATAACAAAAAATAGGGGAAAGACCACACAAGTCTTAAAAAGTTGCACACGCAAACACGGTGCAGCAAAAAGGTAACACATTGCGACTTAGTTGCACAATGGGCTGTAGTGTTGGAGTAAAATAAATTATTTGTAAATACTTCGACATGTTTGGTCGGGCGGAACATTCTATACCCTTACTTTAATCGGTCGGTCGAGACTGTTGTGACATGTTAAACATTGACCCCAGGATCTTGGAGGTTAGTGAATGTCATTGCATAGCCTCCATTTCAAGGCCCGGTCCTCGTGTGTGTATTTTGATGGCCATAGCATTTTGGAGATGGAGCGGCGCTTCCAAAATTCTGGATTGTCGAACTCCAAAATATGTAAAATAGGGTGTGAGGTTTATACGAGAGCTACAAAAATTAACAGATGAGAGTGCCACTCCGACATTTGCTTTTATTTTCCGGTGCTTCAGTTGAAATGCAATAAAAAAGGTAATTTACACTTTCACTACATACATTTTCACTATGGTGAGTTCTAATTACACGTGCAAAAACATGTTTTTAAAATTAGTTTCAGAATTCGTATTTAAATATCACTTCATTTTCAAACCACATCTGCTTATTACAGCATTAAGCTAAATTGGTTTTATGACATGTGGGTAAAATCCCCCCTTAAAGTGTGGTACGAGTCACTATGTGAGTGTATTCAGGCCATCAAATGGCAACATTCCTTAAAGAATTAGTATGTATGTTTTGGAATTTTCATTTTAATAGACTACGATTAGACAACAAAAAACAAGCGTATCGTTCGCCGTGCCATTATAATTATCACAGTCATCGTCGTCAATGTCATCGCTATCATTATCTCTTGAGACAATGACAGTAGGTTACAGATATGATGGGGTTCGCCTAATTCAATTGCCAGACCCAAGTGTCTTTCATGATGTCGATGAGACAGCCAAAAACAACGGGAGCAACAATAACCGCCGTCAACTCCATTATCATCATTCCTTATTTTATGTTCGCACACGCATTCACATCTACGCACATTTATACATACGCACATGCAAAAGGAACACTTAATGGTAAGTGTTTTTATTTAAATTTTATTTCATGTTGTTTTTTTTTACTTTGTTTTGTTTTCGCTTTGTTAGCATAATTTTCAATATTCCATCGAGTTCTTTATATCCAATCAGATATAGACATGGCATCGTCTATAAAATGATGGCATCGTGTATGTGAACGTTTGCAAAAACAATTTTCATCATGGAACACTTCATGTTTGTGGGTGACCTTCTGATGTTTACAACATTGGTTTTATGCACCCCTATTTTATATTTTCGTTACTATTATATAGCGTCTGTGTTTAGGAAAATAAGTGCCCTATTCTTCAATAGCAATCAACTCAAAATAAAAATCTATTTCTATTTAAAGATGTCTGGATATATGTAGTTTAAGGACGACTATTTTACTAAAAGTTATATTTATTTGGTAAATTTGTATTTCGCTTCAAATTTTTCAGGATTATATTTGTCATTTTTGTCCACAATGTTTTGCAAGAGCACACTGATTTGTAACATGCAATCGCTACAGCTACTTTTCGCTAAATATACAGCTACTTTTCCTTATCAACTTTAAGTCACTTCAAGGTGGAGATGTTCAAAGGGTAAATGCTCGGTGAGTAAATGAGAAACTGATATATGAAAGGACTTACAAATAGTTCCAGAATAGTTTTCAAATTAATTTCTAAGTGATTACGGTTTGTATCAATTTGATCAAATTTCTAATTTATGGAAAGGTTCCAATCGTATAGTGATGATCCGGTAGGCTCTGGACGAAATCTTGAGTCAAATTGTATATAAAATACTGGTTATTGGTTTTGGTCGTCGGTTACGTAGTCCAAAATATCCTAAATTCAAATTTATAAAATTCACACAACACCTTGAACAATCCTCGTATATTTGGAATATTCTTCATGTGTTGTAGCGTATCAAATAGTCGGAATGGTATATTTTCGTTCATATTTTTTTTTTAATCTGAAATGTAAACAAAAGACTAAATACAACTTCATGTATGTGTGTGTGAGCGTACATGTATGATTCTATGAATATGTGCTAATATGCGGTGCGTTTGTATGTGTGCCCTTTTCATTAATATCATATTAAGTGTAAAAAAGTAAATAAAACAAAGATCGTAAAGTTGTATGTGGTCTTTGTTTGTTTGTCGGAATATGTACACACATAAATTTATGAAAATTTGATAAGGATTTTAATTTATTTCTCAATTTTGGAAACAAACAACAAAACGTTACGGTACACCAGGCTATTAAACGCAACTGTGTGCGAACGTTTGTTAGACGTAAATCGTATCAATGGTAGCGTATTGGAATATTGCTTTGCTTACAGAAGGAACATCAAGGAGAACGTGAAAACAATGTATTGCCGAACCCTAAATTTGGAAATGGTAAACCAACGTTTTTGAACCTTTATCCTGAAATGGAGAGTATATACTTGAATAATTTAGTGTTTCCAGTTGGAATTCTTCGTTGTTAGCAAGAAGAATTAGATCAATAACATTCCAAAACATATTTATACCCTCAGTCTTATGGCCAATGAGGGTACATACGCTTTGATATGGCAAAAATGTGCCTCATCGAAATATTAGAGTCGATTACGATGACCATCCATCCGTCTGTCTGTCGGTTCCACTCCTTTAGGTACTCCACAAAGTGGTCAACATTTTTTTATTCAACCTATTATCTTTATCAAGCCTAGATCAAGTAGGGACCCATTGGTCCACTCCTTCTGGTACCACCCCACAAATGGTCAAAATTTTCAATATTTTTTAAATCCGATATCAAACGAACGGACTATCCAATTTGAATAAACCTTTGTACAACCTATCTTTAGTAAGCCTAGATTAAGTCGGAATATGAGACTATTGGACCACTTCTTCTGGTACCTCCCGCACAAAGGGTCACATTTTCAATCTATATAAATACAATATTAGGCGAAAGAAATGTACGATTTGAACCTAACTTTGAACAGCCAATCATCTTTACTAAGTCTAGATTAAGTCCGATGCTGGTACCTATTGGTCCGATCATTCTTGTACCTCCCCCTTAAAGGGTCAAAATTGTGTATATTAAGAAATCTAATATTAGAAATAAATGTCCGATTTCATTCAAACTGTGCACAAACTCAAACCAAGTTCAAAGGTGTGAAAGTAGTCAACAATTTGATGAAAATTAATACTATAATATCATGTGAATAAAGTACCAGATTTTAACCATAAAATTTCAGTTTTGTTGAACTTAATACAGTTTTCTATTCTGATTTGAGGAATTATCCTAATTTTTTACCGATAGCATACATTAAATACGACAAGATAATTGTCAATCCCTTTATTAACAATACAAATATAATAGTGGCTTAAATGTATCACACATAAAAATAATGTTTTTTTCTTGATTTTTTATGTTGCACAAAAAATCTCCACTGAATGCAGCATTTCAAATTGTAACAGAGTAATACAACTTTAAACTGATGTTTAATTACTGGCATGTAAAATATACAAATGCACTTAACATGCTGGTACGAGTTGTGCTGGTATATGTGTGCGTAAATAAATACCTGCTTATATAATGCGTATGTATGCAAAGGTTATGCGCGAGAATGTTTTTACATAAACTTTAAACAAACAAACAACAGCCAACAAACAACAGCCAACAACCAATCAGTCATACACGCAGTTCAAACTTTTACATGTCGGTGCATAATATTAAGAAGGACTAAAGTTAAAATGTTCACTAGTGAAAAGAATAAATTAAATGAAATTTAAATGTTCGAGATGAAGGGTGGGGTCGAACTCTACATTACTTTCACGATGCAAAAACACATACATAGTTTATAATGATACGACAATTTTATTGTTGAAAAATTCCGATAAAAGACGTTTGCTCTGTTTTTTAATCTGTATTGAATTGAGGTTTGAGCCCTGATCTTTGATGTTAAATTATGTTTACCATATAACATCTCAATGGCGTTTATAATTTTAACATACTTCTTAAGTCTCTAATTTTTTCGACAAATTATTTTTCCAAAACGCATTTTGCCCTGCCTTATGTTTTAAATTTAAATTCGAAATAATATCTATTCCTAAAGATATAAATACTACTATTAAGGATCAAAGAGGCATTTGAAATCTATTTTTCCCACTAACACTTTGACTGCCACGCGTGTTTACAAGAAAATCCCCGTCAGGCCACCCGTGCCACTGTAAGATGCGTTCTCTGCTACCGCATGAAATAATTTGGGGAAAAGCCTTAGACGCGCATGCAAAGCGGTGTTACGCAAATAAAAGAGAAGAACTGGAACGATCAAAGGCACGAGCAAATCTCAGAAAACCCACTACTTTTTGTCCAAGCTGCCCTGGTCAACCGCAACTTTGCAGTGAATGCTTCAATATTTTGCACTGTGAATAATTTTGTTAATAAACGATTTTTAAAAAAAAATTCAACAGTATTATTATCTCCTGTCATATATTTATCTAAATATGTTCGGAAATCCTTTGGAAGGAGTCACCCGACGTGTCCTGATGAGAACTCTTGCTGTCACCCGAATACGGGTGACACAGCAGTTAGTGTTAATAGCAGCGGTACATCTGCTATGCAATGAATATTTGTTGTATACACACAACTATGTTGTAACACCGCGAAATGTTGGTCCTAGACCCTCCTTCCTTTAAAAATATGCACATCGCCTCATTTTCGATATTATGAAGAAATTAGCCGTATTTGCACCAAAGATATTCCAGGACTCCAGGTGAATAAAAAAATTATTACCAGGTGAATAAAAAAATTATTATTATTATGAAGAAATTAGCCGTATTTGCACCAAAGATATTCCAGGACTCCAGGTGAATAAAAAAATTATTACCAAATTGAGTCTAGATTTTGATTCGACATCAAAATTCTATGTAATTTTTTAAATGACTGGAAATCTGCTGGAAATTCCAATGTTGTAACTTCAACGTAGTAGCACATAGAACGTATAAAGATTGTCATAACTTATACGCCCTACGTTTCTAATTTGAGTTGTTATTTTGTTATGCTTGTGTATTTTTTTTTTCATGCCATAGTCTTCTCTTGCTGTCAACATTTTAATCGCGAAATACCAACCAGAAAAGGATAAAAACTCAAAATATATTTCTAGTGTTGGACATTTGCATTACTATATCAGACGTATTTTGCATTAGTTTTTTGATATAAGATAATATATGAGAACGCTGTATTGAAATCTGGACCATGTTTCACCATTTTCTATATGGTGTATGCAAAATGTTATATTATTCGGACAATAAACACGATTTTTACATGTCCCCTTATGTGTGTTGGATCTAAATCAATGATATATTTTATTGTTATAACTTGCATCCAATAAACACCTCTCGCACCACTTTGCACACTGCTACAGAATTTTTTTTCTTTCGTCAATCTTTGACACAATTGTGCATTTTAATATATTTTTCCAATATTCTTAGAAATTTTAAACATTTCTGTTGACACTGGGAACTAAATTATATATATTCAGATATTAAACATTTTTTAAAATATTCGTCGGAAAAAATATATAAAATATTAAATATTAGCATATGCAACATTTCAATTACGCTTCTCATTGCCTCCAACAAATGGGTAATTGGCCTCATCCATATAGCTTTCATTACAGCCTAATAAACTAAACACAAAAGGGATTGAGACATTCAAACAATGTTTCCTTTATTATTTTAATTTCATTTCTTTCTTGTATAAAACTTAATTGACTTTTTCACGTGAGCTTTTTTACGCCTTCTTGGATAAGCATTGGAGCGTGTCTATTGTTGTTTCCAGTACCTTCATATACGCACACACACTCACGGTAGATGTCTACCTCAAAAAAAATTAAGGAAACAAATGTGGGGGCTAATTGTTTCATATAAAGGGATTCTGGGCTAGTTCACTTTTCGGCTGTGGCAAAAGAAAGTGTAATGCGAAAAAATGTCACAAAGTTGTATAGCCAAAGGCATTGTAGTTCTCCAGCTTGGAAACAACTTCAAGTGCCGAATGAGCAACAACAACAATAACAAAGGGAAACGTTAAAAAATAACAGAGTA
Source organism: Musca vetustissima (assembly GCF_032173495.1). Lineage (NCBI taxonomy): Eukaryota > Metazoa > Arthropoda > Insecta > Diptera > Muscidae > Musca > Musca vetustissima. The sequence goes on from NW_026887368.1 coordinate 34,181, forward strand.
AACGATGTATGAATTAAATGGCAAAAAAGTATACAACTAGTTTAATATTGTTGGTCGCATTTTAGGATATGGTTGATGGTTGGTTTGACTATGGTCATTGAAGCATATGACGTAGAACAGTTTCGCTCGACATGAATATGCTAACGACAGCCATAGCGTAGCGTTTCTGTAGCAATAATACCAGAGGGAAACGTAAATATTACATCTCGAGAAAGAAATTAATGTTCTTGTATACATTGTATAGAAGTTCTCTGAGGTATGTTGATAGCTATGTCCAAATTTACATAATAACAAGTGAAAAAGCATTAAGTCCGGCCGGGCCGAACTTTGGATACCCCCCACCATAGTTATACTGACAGATACATGCAATGAATATATAGGGAACATACCAAAAAGTGGGCATATACCGATAATTCTACAAACCGATTTATGTAGTTCATTATGTACACCAAATACAAACGTCAGCAATTTTTAATGGGGATTTTCATAAAATCTATAAGATCCAAAAAGTGGACTGATACTGATAACGCATGGTAGAGTATAAAATCCTCAAACTACTGTAATTTAGATTACAAAGTTATATGAGTATATGTCAATTGTGAACCCAATATTTTAATTGTTTATCTCAATTCTTTTCTTCAGGACGTATCACTATATTGTTTTTTTATCACAATATCTTTAGAAGGCGGAATGCTTACAACAGATGGCTAAATAGTCTTTGTAGGGTAAAAATTGACTATTCCCCGTAACGACTACTCAACCGCATCAAACGGAATAAATCAGATAACTATTTTAATATAAAAAAGGGGGGTTATATGGGGACTACCCCTAAAAAGGGGTGAATATTAATAATTTTTGTTTGGGAGATTTGTTACCATATACGACTACAAAATACCAAATTTCAGCGAATTCGGTTGAATAACCCGCTGAAGAACCTCAAAATATCGAATATTGGGGGTACCCTTATATGGGAGCTACCCGAAAAAATTGAACTATATTTATATTTTTTGTGGAGATATAAGAACTCAAATTACTAAATTACAGTAAATTCGGTGAAATAATCCGGTCAAAACCCCCCAAAAACTGGAAATTGGGAGGTACCCTTATATGGGGGCTACCAGAAAAAGTGGATCTATAGTTATAATTTTTAGTGGGGAAATTTGGTACCCAATAAGAACCCAATGTACCAAATTTCAGAGAATTTGGTTGAAAACCGCGCTCAAGAACCCTAAAATACCGAAAATTAGGGGGTACCCTTATATGGGGGCTACCCGAAAAAATTTGGCTATATTTATACTTTTTAGTATAGAGATTTGCAACCCAATAAGAACTCAAAGTACCGAATTTCAGCGAATTCGGTCGAAAAATGCGATCAAACCCCTCAAAATACCGCAAATTAGGGTGGAGGGTATAAAAATTTCAAATTGCTGGGTTAATTTGCACGTGATGTGAATCATATGCAAAATATGAGCTAAGATTCTTTGCTTATTAAAATTGCAATTTGGTAAACCATAAAACATCCATGATCTATTTTTTTCTCAAGATTTTAAATTATGACATAAACATTACAGAATTGTACGTTTCGATATAAATGGTCCCCAGTACCCAGTATTCTAAAACGAAGAATTTACTGATATGTTCTTCGTACTTTGGACTGACATGGACCCTTCATCTTGTACATTGAATAATTAGAAACTGAAAAGAGACTGTGATATAAACAGCCACCAGTTAGTTGTGCAACCAAACCTAAAATGTTAACAATCGACTTGCCCAAGGCATGAGGTTGTTTTGGGATCAATTTTACATTCCAGCTGTGAGAGGGCGATGGAAGTCCCAGCTACAATCCAATTAGTGTTCGTTCGCATTTGCATGTCGTGTCCTAGCCGTTTGCTTCGTCTGGGTGTGTGTGTATGCGTGATGTTGTAGTTGTTTTTGTCGTTTTCCGCCATGCCATGTTGAATGTGTCAAATTTGAATTCAAACGTGTTGTTCATTTTAAGATGTCCAAACGAGAAGTACATTAGACGCATTAATTTCGTTGTCATTATTGTTGCCATTCTTAAGCATTGTTGTTTATTTCGTCGAATATCTTTAAATGTGTTTGTAAATTTTTTCCTTATATTTCTCTGTTGCGATGTAGCTACATTTTGCTTTGTCTTCGATTTCTTCCGACAACATAAATCTTTTACGCTTTGTTTATTTCCCTTAGTCGTATTGGTCATTCATGAAATAGTGACAAGTACAATCGGATACAGTTAAAAATAACAAAAACGGAAGTACACATCCAAGATGCGTCCAATGGCTACAGTTTTTATCAGGAATTATTTAAATTTTAATTTGTTGGCTGCCACCTACAACGATTGTGTCGTTTAATAACAATTTGCTCAAAAATTTGTATGAAGGTAGAGATGAGAACGAAAACAAATGGGTATAAACTTCAAATTTATGTACAGCAAAAAGTTTGTACATAATGTACATTAAAGAAAAAGTTTTATAAATCATTATGTATCGATTTTGTATTAAATGGGCAATATACAGTGGTGGGCGTATTATATGCAACTAAAATTTACTATGTGGCCCAATTTGACTCATACAATGAATAGATAAAAAACGATACGATATGTTGACTGTATAACTTTGATATGTTCTGGCTTAACTTCCCAAGCCGGATCAATCACGAATCCTGATTGACATTACGGGCATCTCCTCCACACATTCTATCTGCGGAGACCGTAGTATGCGGATGACCTACGAGCGGGGGAAGTTGTTGTTTTGCTCTCCTTGCTATGTATATGTATTAGTAGAAATAAACAAGAGATCTTCTGCGATTGCAGAGGTCCCTTTTTATTGAACGTATTTCTAAAAAAAATTTTCTAAAATTTGACCACAACACAAATCTAGCTTTATACTAATTTTTGGTACCATTTATTAACTTTCGTACTCTTATAGTACTTATTTCCAAAACTAATTCTAAATGTCATGATTCGAGCTCTATAAATTCACCCAAATCTTAATTTTAGCAAATTTAGTACCACATAGTACACATTAATATAAATCCAACCGAAATCATATTTCACAATTTCAGGATTCCAGCCCTATCGCATCAGCCAAATATAATTGTACCAAATTTAGTATCAATTAGAACACATTAATATAAATTAGCTCATCCATACCCCAAACACTAACCTTATTTCCAAATTTCAGTGTTCCAGATCTATCGGTACCCAAATCCACATTTGGTACCAATTAGTACGCATTAGTACAAATTTCTGAAACATACATATCCCAATCCTATACTCCAACAGTGACCCTAACTCCGAATTGCAGGATTTCGGCTTTATCCGTTTACCCAAAATTTAAATTGTACCAAATTTAGTACACATTAGTACGAATTTCCAAAAGTTCCTGCATAGCTCAATTCTACATTCCAACAGTGAACTTAACTCCACTTTTCGGTTTACCCAAATGCACATTTTCAAATTTCAGGATCCCAGCTCTATCGGTTTACCCAAAATCCAAATTGTACCAAATATATTACCTTATTTACACATAAGTGTACATTTCAAAAACTACCTACATACCGTAATGTTAATTTCAAATTTCAGGATTCCACACCATCCGTTTCTCCAAATGCAATTTGTACCAAATTTAGTACAGTTTAGTACTTTTCGTATACATGAGTAACGCTTTCAGAACCAGCTCCTAATATCGGCCGTTCAGTACTTTTTTTTAGCACTTTTCGTGTCGTTCTGGTACGAATTTCCAAAACCTAACCTTATCTGACACCTTCGGACTAAGAGTGATTCACGATTCGATGGCTGGCACAAACGTGCACTTTATTCTAGACTTGTAACTTTGCATATGGACATTTCTGGAAAAATGTAAACCAAAGTCGAGAATTTGTTTCTTTAAATCTGCTTAAATACGTAAAGTAACGCCAAAAAATATAAAGAAAGACAACATATGTCATTTCTTCTTCTTGTTCTTAGCGTAAATACCAATTTAATGACTATAAATGCAGACACTGCAGAAATAAAAACTGCAAAATCAAAAATGTCGCGTGAGTGACCGAAAAAAATCCTTCGCAAATAAAAGATATGCCAAATTTTGAAATTTTGAAAGTGCAATAACAATGCTTGATATCTCTCATTCATGTAAATAATATTTACATTTCAAAATGTTCACACAATTCGCAAAGTTTTCCCCTTATTGGCGATGATGTCTAAAGTCATGTATATTTGAAATCGCGTGAGTGACCGCTCTTTTGTGGCTTTTGTCTCAAAAGTTAAAAACCGGAAGCTCTCTAATTTGTTTACCACTGATAGTGCTCCTAAAGTTCTACAGAAACATATTAAGGGATTAAGGGGAATTGTAAAATATGTAATTGTTTTTGATTTATTTAACGTTTAAAGTTAGATTTTGCCTCTGAATGTCGTGTAAGTGACTCCTGAAGTGCCCATATATCGACGCCACCGAACCATAGTATGCTAAGTCAACTTTGCATGTTTTAAAGTTCTTTACGTTTTTAGATACTACGGCCCTTAATTTAAATTCACTGAAATGTTGGTAATCATCGGCCAATCCTAACCAAAGTTATAAGCAAAAATGTACTTAGCATGGCACGTACGATTAAAGAAACTTCCATACTTTGAAAGCTTCTACTGAAAACCTCACTTTTCAGACTTAGCATACTATGGTTCGGAGGCGTCGATATGGGGAATTACAAAAAAACTTTTAAATTCCTTGAAACTGGGGTTTGCAAGCTTATAACTCGCGAAATATGAACATATTGCATATAATTAAAATTCATTTCTATAAAATGAAGTGTTCTTGTCGAAATCTTAAAATATTGGTAATAAATAATAAGTTTGGTGGACGCTGGTAATGTAGGGAAATGAGTAAAAAAGGGCCGAAGCCAACGAGTTTTTTTGTGTTCCTTCCTGATTTATGGCTAAAGTACACAACTCACTCATATGTGATCAGTGACTCAGTTGCAGAATACCCCATGGACAATATGGTGATAATATATGATTTTTCGATATAATCACTGCATCCACCCAAAACGGATGATGAAATTTTGAAGCCGATTTTTCTTATAACCAGGACGCGCAACCAGATAACGGATTATTGGATTGTAGAACTCGTGATTTTGCTTCGTTTAGTGTATATCTCATGAATGTGCTCACCGTAGCTTCTTTGCAATTAGATTCCAAAAACGAAAATTTGGTGCTTACATTTTTATAAAAAACCTTTTTTTGAGTTTAAATTTAAGAAAGTCCAATCAAATACCGTGGAACTCCGCGTGATTTTAGTTTTTTTTTACGTGCCGGTTCTAATGAGCCCAGCCGTGTTCAATTCCGCTCAATAAAACGGCGATTAAAGTACCTTGAATGTGGGAAAAACTGCAAAATTTTATTTTGACAAATTCGCGTATATAATCGCGTTTTTCTTCGAATTGATTTCACATACATTCATGCTTGTATTCTCGTATTCGCGAATTTGTGTGAAAATAGGTCAACAATACATCGATACTCGAATAAAATGCGTATTTTATCCAAAATTGATTGCGGCGGCACATCTGCGTTTCTTAACCAATCCTTTTAAAATAGATGTACTTTTGTGTATTTTCATAGGAGATTACTGAAATCTGATGTGCACGTTGCGTCATTTTTAGCCACTTTGGCTAAATGAAACCTCGAAAAATTCATAATTATTGGAAGAGATTGATTCGGTTTATACGAAAACCGCATGCGCATCAACTGATTTCAACGAATACGCGAACTGTATGCTTTTTAATATTGGTCATTTTCATATGCTGTAACTGCATTATATTTGGTCATTTTTAAAGTCAAAACTCTTAACAGATGAATGTACCGATATTTAACAATCATCTAAAAGAATTTGTAGAAGAAATCGTCACATGTTTTAGAAGATCTAGACAAAACCGTATTGCCTTGACCATACTAAAAAATCAAAAATTCAAAAAAAAAAAAAAAAAAAAAAAAAAAGACACTTTCTGGCAATTCAAAAATTAATTTATTTTATTTTCAGATATTTTCATGCTTTTATTTGTTTTGAGTAGTATGCAAAGAAAACAAATGTGTTTAACCATTTGTCAAGAAATTCGCGAATTACAACAAATAGGAATTCATTTAATTTATATTTGAAATGCGAGATTTAAACCCGCTATAATTTTTGTGCGCAGCATCCGAATTTGTGAACGCAAACAGATATCGAAGCGGCATATTTTCCTTAATCTATGTACCAAAAATTATGAATGTGCTCGCAAAAATGTTTTTAAATTTTTTTATGGAATTTTGTAATTTTTGACTTGATGACTTTTTGAATTAAAAAAGTTCAGTTTTTTTTTTAAACCGAGAATGTTCCCTTAACCCTGCTATTACGTTAAAGGTCATTTGGTGACCCATAGAGTTTTATCATCAACGATTTGTTCACGCTCACGTTTTTTGTCCTTTCTTCTTTTTTCTGAAAATACGTTTCTCCTTTTTCCATTTCTCCCGATAATTCTCCATCGCACTACGTGTTGCTACTGTCTTCAGGGTTGCACTTCTGATCATACCATGGGTTCTTGATGGTTGTTTTTGGTATCCAAGTGTTGCTTTTGCTGCAGTTTGTAGGGAGTGGGCAATTCTTTTCTTTCTATACTATTATCGGGACAAGAAGTGTTTTCGTCGAATCAGTTGAGCAGAGTAGGCTTCTGCTATCTGTTGTGTCGACGTCGAGTTTCCGTGTTGTGTTAGATCGCACCTTTGCTGCTACATTAAGACGAGAGCGAACCTTGGCTGCCACGAGGTAGTGGTCCGAATCGATATTCGCTCATCGGATCGATCGAACGTCTAATACACTGGATGTCTTCCGTCTATCACAACATGATCAGTTTGATTTCTCCAGGTGACCTTGTGTATATCGATATGATTGAACCTGGTGCTGATAACCATGTTTTTTGCTGCGGCGAAGTCGTTGTCGGATGTTTCTTCATGGAGGCTGAATTTTCCGACGGTGGGACCAAAAATAGTTTCCCTTCCGATTTTCGCATTAAAATCTCCTAGCAGAATTTTAATGTCAGCGGTCATATACTGTTTCTAGACCCTCGTAAAATATGTCTTTGGTCTGCTTATCTTTGACTTCGGTCGGAGCATGGGCGCTAATGAGACTGATGTAGAAGAACTTCGCTTTCGAACAATTCGCTCATCTACCTGAGTGAATCTGAAGACGATGTCTTTTATTCACCAGTTAAACATAAATCCGCAGCCAAATTCATGTCTCGTTTCATGGCAGCTATAATACAGTGCGTAGTCGTCCCTTTCCCTCGCATTTCCTGTAAGGCAATAATATCGGCTTTGTTCTTCTTGAGTACATCCGCCAAAGCGAAAACGACACATGTTCTGTACAACGTGCTCACATTCCAAGTGCAGATTCGCAGATCGTGGTCCTTTATACGTTTGCGGGGGTCGTCAACATTAATGGGGTTTGTTTTTCTTTTTCTTAGCTTTTTCGCCTCAACCCATTTTTTTATAGTTTTAATTGGCGAACTAGAATCTTAGTCATAGCCTGGTAATTATCCCCGCTATGAGTCTTGTTGAAATTGAGATACTCTAAAGGTTATATTTTGTTTTAATATGCGACTCAATGTTTGACTTATAAGGCTGTATTTCCTAGAGGCAGACGTTGACGTCTCAAGGTCACACGCACCATCAGAAATAGCATTTTGGTCAATATAAAACCTTTTGATTTTATATATGTAATTTAATGTTAAAGGATTAGTTTTGAAGACAAAATTAAAAACATTTTAAGGAAATAATAATAATATGGCCGAATGTGCCCCACTTTAAAATGCCTAATCTACCCCGAAAATACTTTTTCTATCCATTTTCTAAAAACATTATATTTTAAATTATTATTACAAGAATATACACATAAGTACTATTTTAAAAACTACCTCAATCATGTACCCCAATAGTAGTCCTAATTCCTATTTACAGGATTCCATTCCTATGTGCTCAACTAAATACAAATATTACCAAATGTAGTACCATTTAGTACTTTTCATAGACATAATTACGAATTTCGTAAGCCATTTCCATACATCAACAATACTTCCCAACCTGTATTGCATATAAAGTTTCAAGATTCTAGTTATATATGTTCAATATATATATGCAATTAAAACTACATTTAGTAAAGTTTAATACTTTTCGTACACTTATAGGTCGAATATCCAAAAATCCCTTTGTACATCTTTCGAACTTTCTATCCGTGATCCACATTCCAAATTTCTAGAAGGATGAGGGGTTCTCGCTCCTCCCGTTCGCTTAATACAAAATGGTACATTTTAGTACTCTTTGTACTCTTCTACTTCGAATTTCCAAAAATCCAGCCTTATCTCACGCCTACACATCAACAATAACCCACACTCAAAATTTCAAGTTTCTAGCTTCAGCCGTTTTCAGATGAATTATGTCATATTGCCCTATTTATATAGTTAAGGTAAATTTAGTACTATATTATCCAAAGAAAATGCAAAACTTTCAAGAATTCAAATCCTTAAAATCGATATTGAATAAATCTTAATTTTATGGGATATCAATGCCAATACCAAAATGTATTTTTCTATTTCACATTTCTCCATAGTAGGTATCCAACATATTGGATCGTACTATTTAATAAATAAAACACAATTTGTTGAGTACATCATGATAAAGTTTTTGAAAAAAATTTTAATGGACAAAATACCGAAAATTCATAATACTTATAATTACATAACTTAATTAATTACTTACATATAACGTTTCTATGAAAACTTATTTACCTTTACACTATTGAGATAGAGAACATTAAAAACAAATAGCCTATAACAATTTACATTGCATTTCAGAAACACATTGACAAAAGAACTTATACTGAATTATTCTTTGGTTATACTTAATTTACGTTGGTTAGTTTTGTATTTTTATTTGTATTGTTTTATGTTTTCTTTTTCTTTTTTAATTTAATATTATTTGTAGCTTTGTTTATCGATCTTTGTTCTAATTATTCAGTTATTAATTGATACTAATCTAGCAATTATTTGTTTGGCCAAAGGCAATGCCAATATTTTGTGGCTATTAACAATCAACCTTCTCTTATTTATTTATTCATTCATTCATTCGTTCATTTCGTATATTTTGTAACTCAAAAGTGTTTAAACTTAAAATTAAAACAAGAAATTATTATTTAAAAATTTGAAATTTTATTATGGAAGACTACATCAAGATTCATTTGCTTTTCAAAAATCCTGCTCCTTCTTAGGAAGTAATTAATACTAAAGTGAATCTGAACGATTAAAGATCAAAATAAATTACTTGAAGTTAATATGTATATATAAATATTTAGGTTTGAATAATATTAAAATCTATTAAATTAAATATTTTACTAATGTCGCTTCCAGAGACTAGAATAATAATTGGTCAATAGTTAAGTAAAAATGCAAATAAAAAAATATGTAAATAAATTAAATAAGTAATAATTGTAATGGAGCAGAAATATAGTCTGTCCGATAGAAATATCTTTGTCGTAGTGGAGTTGGCTTTCTTCGTGACCAAAACAGTTCCATTTCACAATGCGAAACATTGTTCCTAGTGTCCATTAAATTGGTATACTTTAAAATGTGTTGTAAAATCGTAGGTGAATTTTCTTGAAAATTTATAGATCAAACGATTATGATTTTCTTAATAAGTGTTGATTTTGAATCTTTTATTTATTCGACGAAGAATTTACAAATATTATAACAGAAAATGTATCTGTTATTTTATTAGAAAACCAGTCTTGAAATTTAACAAAAGATTATGAATGACACATTTTGGACAAGGGAATAATGAATGTCGCGATCGATGGCGGAAATGGATAGGCCAACAATTAAATTTTTGTTTTCGAGGTGTCATTCGTTGTTAATTCAGTTCTGTATTTGTGTTTGTTATTTTTTATTTTTATTTATTTAGTTTTGTATTTGTCATGTTTGGCTTTGTCTTTCTTTAGTTGGGATCAAATTCTGTTTTTACCACCTCAGTGTTTGTTGTCTTTGAATTAATTAGAGGATTGACGACGAAGATTTTTATTGTTTGTTTGTTTTTGTTTTTCGTTTTTTTTTGGTATTTGTCATAAATATCGTAACGGTCACACATACAAACTCGTACTCTATTTGTAAACATCGTGGTCGATGCCTGTGTATGTGTGACTAAATAGATGTTCGCTAAAAGTATTGTTGTATGTCCTTAAGCCTAGTTTTGACTTATACCTATCCGAAGGTTAAGAAGAAGAAGATAAAGAAATTCATGTCTCATATTTAGTAGCGGGTTGTCTGTGGTAGTGGTGGTGTTGTTGTGTTTGTTGTTTCTGGGTCCGTTATAACGGCCAGCATTGCCCCATGTGAGGCATCCTACAGCTATACAAGATGACCATCGGCATCCGTAAATGCAACTGTAGCACCGCCGGCATTGAATGTGGTCAGACTATGGGGATTTGCAGGATCATAAGCCGCACTGGCGGTCATTAACAGGTTATTACTAATCCCAACCGAACTGGGTATGTTGAGCACTTGCAGGCTGCCAGGAGGTCCGGGAACAGCCATCATGCCTGTGCCCATTAGCGAAGACTGTTGTTGTAGCTGATGTTGTTGTTTGTTTCGATTGGGGTCTTTCAGTATGCTTTGTGGTTGTTTAGGCGTAGAACTGGGCACTGACATCAGACTTCCATTGCCCACACTCGATGTTGTTGTCATCGTTGACGAGGTAGATGATATATTAAGTGGATGCAAATCGTGCATCATATGCACACTGCCCATGTTGGTGTTGGTGTGATGGGTGACATCTGGCGGTGGCACATGTGAGACTCCCTTCAAAATGCCACGCCTCAAGGTGCCACTTCCGCCATTGCCCATGGATGGAGGTGCCGCCAATATAGTACCGCTTATCATTGAGGCCTGTGACACCGGCTGCAAATGAGCCATTGGCATGGGTTGGGTGAAGTCTATTTGAGCGGCATAATCCTGCAAAAACAATAAACGTAAAAAAACATATAAATTAGTGTCTTAATTAAAAACAAACAAAGGGGAACAAGCGTAACAAATATCCAATGCAAGTCCGAAGATGTCCTTGTGAATTATGTTTTATTTGGTCAAGCTTCTGTCTAACCGCAAATGTTCTACCGACCGACACAGAGAAAATAGTAATAAAATGCGCGCACATACACAAGTGTACATGGACAGTTGTTTGTATAGTTGTTATTGTGTCGTCCTTCATAACAATTCATCCAAAGTCTTTTTTATGTCTGTTATTTTCTTAGAAAATGCTTATATAAACCGACATTTTAATGGGAAAACTTTTGCTTGTGATGAGTTTTTTTCCTGCTCCGACAGCTGCACATGTATTGGTGAGTGAGTAAGTGTGTGTGTTTTTGCGTACACCAATACGAAAACTAAACCAAATTCTGGAGGAAAAAAGCAAGCTGATAAAAGTGAAAGACAAACAAAAGGACTGGATTGTCATAGCAAGTTTTTGCCACAACCTCTAAATACTAGTTTTTTTCTTCGTCTTTTTTTGTTTTGGTTTGACGATAGAGACGATGGCGAAGTTAGTTTCTTTATCCTGCTTTAAATTCACATTCCATTTTTCGCCAAAGTCGAAAAAGGTATGAATATTGTAACAGATTAAGTGTTCGTTTTCGAGAGAGAGAGAGAGTTGATGCAAAACAGTCAATTTCTTTTTCGGCATGTCCTGTAGTCATGTCGCAAACTATTTGGTGTTTTTTTTTTTGTTATGATAAACTATGTCAGATTTTGTTTCCTATAAGTAGAAGATGAAAATGAAGGAAATGCAAACAATGGTTTGTTTTTGTTTAACAGGGAGGACGTTTGTCATTTTAGTTTACATGACATTTTGTGTTGTGATTATCATGCCCTGCTATGTATTTGTTTAATATTTGCGTAAATTCGGATAATTCAAAGATCTATGAAATATGGTAATATTGCAAAATATGTGCTAATTTTAAATATACTTATTTTTTTAAGTTACAGAGAATTGAGGGAATGAGAATGAGATATCTATGATGAGCAATGATTTGCAAATAAAAATGATAACATTTATATATACGTAATAGGTATTTTAAAAAATGGCAATTAAAAGATATTGACATTCATCATCGTTTTGCATTTAACGATGTCAATATTTCACACAGATGGTTCGGTGTTCGATAAACACCAAACCCAATTTAAAATTTTAAACTTCGATTTAATAAAGTTGATATATGAGCACAGTTATAAATTTTAAATAAAACTGTTAATAAAACGAAAAAGATATTGGGGAATAAACAATGGTCCATAGCACTCTAGGCCACAGGCACACATTTATACATACGTACAAAAATATACACCCACTACACATGAGCTTTTAGTGTTATTTTTGACATTCCAATGAGTCACGACCTGCCTGGTCATTCAGTTACCGGTATGGCCAAATGACCGTTGGCTGTGATTACGACTTACGTAAAGCTGGTGTCGAAGGCAACCTAACCATCAATGCCACTGAAAAATACCTCTGCTTGGCGATTCACGGATGGCTGGTTGGCAATACTACACCTACTAGCTACAGTTCAAATTTGGACAGAAAAAATTACAGCAAACAAAACAAAAAACTTTAATGCCTATAAGCTGGAAAATGTTATGCAGTCAAGAGTAAAGTTTCTGATCCAGCCACCGTTGGACTTAAACCCCACAAGTTGATAAGGCATAACTGTAAGTACGTATGTGTGTGTGTGTGCGTTACTTTATAGATTACACATATGCATTTTACTTTATATAGAAAAAAACGCATTCTCATGATATTTTTGCATAAAATTTCATATTGTTGCACTGTAAAAGTGCACCACATTAAACATATGCCACGGCACGAGGCAGTTAAAAAAATGAAAAAAAAAACACACACACATCAAATGTTTGTATGTAGAGGTTGGCTGCTGTTTGTTCACTAATCTGGGCAATTAATAATGATTTCATTCACTCTCTGGGGAGCAGCAAATTGAAATAGTTTTTTTTTCATTTATTCTGTTAGTTGGTTATGTGTTATAGGGATACAATCTATAATCATTTGAAAAGAAAAAATACATATAAACCCATTGGTATTTTTAACTTTAATATATGTATGAAACCAATTGAATATATTATTATTTTGTAAATAGAGAAGTGAGTTTTATTGAATCATTTTTTTAGCTATTATTAAATGCGTAGACCTACATCAAAAGTTAACATAAATCGAAGGTTATAGAAATTGTTTTCATCATAGATTTATCACCAAGCTCCCAAGCGATACAATTGAAGTTACATGACGAAAGAAAGCAAGAAATATAGTTTGTTAGTTCTTCGGGTTCATTTATAGAAACCAATCGCTTATTTTGGATACCTGGTAAAAATTGTAATAGTAGATACATCTGTCTATTAAGAAACGATATTATGAATAGTAACCAAAACATGAGAGATATATTATTACTATTATAGAGGATTGATTCATTCTGAAGCCAAGAGAAAAGAATACTCTGCACATCATTTAAAGAGTATTCTGTTGATAATGGTTACGAAAAAATTTACAGTATTATGTTGGGTATGAATCTCCATTTTGTTGGTAGAATTTATTAATTTCAAATTGCCAGTTTGTAATTTTTTTTTTATCCCAGATGGGAATATATATATATATATATATATATATATATGACTTTAAATGATCCAGCCTTGTTGAAGATGCCGACATGTTTCTTATTTATTATTGTTGTTTTCCTTGTTTTGTATTCTTTCCACAAATAGTTTTCAAAGAATTCCAATTGTTTTGGTTTCTCGTTTTTTTTATTTTGTACTCCAACCGAGTGATCACAATATGCTGTGCTAGCAAAAAAGAAGTCTATAAGGTTTATTTTTCTCAACTTCATAGTCACTCCCTAAATGTTGTTGGCCCTGTTGCTGTTGGGAGCATAAACTTCATGTCATCGTTTAATGTTGTTCAGTTTTATAAATGTTGCCATTTTAATATACCAACGGAGGGCAACATGGCAAACATGGGCTTCAGCGAAAACAACTAAAACAACAACAACAACAGCAGGCAACAACATAAAAAGGAGATGCAACAACATAAAATATTATAGAACACAGACTGTGGCTTCCGAATGAGTACAACTCGATTGCCTTTTGCTGCATCTGTTTCAGATTAAACGAGTGATGGGGAGGCATCCAGTTGCAGATCGTAGGGGCTGGTTGCCATTGTTTTGTTGTTGTTGTATCAGCTCTATTGCTTTTGTTGTTTGCCTTGGTGCAGACAAAGTTATAACTGTGTTGGTGGTAGCAGCAGTTGTAGTGGTGATTGTAGGCGGCTAATACACTTGCATGCCTGAAATGGTAAATATGTCGTGGCACAGAGAACGGGGAACGAATGAATGCTAACAAAGAAATGCAACACTGTGGCATAGTGTGAGTGCTAGTCTCGTAAGGTACTCATTGTCGAAGGAAACGGAAGGTGTGGTTGATTCGTATGCCATTCCGTGCTAACAAATGTTGTTTAATTTTTCACTTGTTTTCTTTCACAGTTGTTATTAGCCGCCGAGATACCGGTGTTGGAAGCGCATGCTATTGCTTTCGTAACACCTTCATTTTACCTTGTGCATGCGTTTTTTTATCAGCACTATAACCGTGTTGCTGGTATTTCTGACATGGAGCGTGACTAGAATCGTCGATTATTGTCAGAGTTGTCTTGCCTGCACTGCGATTGACACTGGATCGATTTGTAACATTGACAAATAAAAATTACTAGGTTTCTGCTTTCAGGCTTTAGTAAATGCAAATTTCTTAACTTTTTCCCCTGTGGAGAAAAAGAAGTTAAGAATATAGACATCACGATATTCCTTTAATATTATTTATTTTTATTTTTGGTGAAATCATAAAACAGCGTACACATGAATTGTGTTACAAATTGCAATCAATAAATTTATTTTTGCTTGATAATTGTCAATTGGCATGCCGTTACGTCTTTCTTAATATACCCATTGCTTTATTATTTTGCAATAAAAATATACACTTCTCGCCGGTACGAGAGTTTGACAACAACTGTCTTTAACGAATGTGTCTTTCATGTGTCACACGTGAATTAAAGAAGAAGTAGAAGAGGACAATAAATATGTTTTCTCACCCTACCACTTTCCATTTCGCGCTGTGTTAAGTCTATGAAGCGATAAAACAAAAATTACATGCGAATGCCATGACTTCAATCCACTTTACATGTACAGCAAGTCTCGTTAACTGAAAATAACATATTGGAAAAAATCTTAAAAGTCAATTTCACAACGAAATAACTTTCCAAAAATTTACTCACACTTCGTGACGGCATACAGTCACTGTGGATGTGACATGTGGACTATATGAATGAACTTCAGTAAAATGGGAATCCAGTTAAAAATGGATGATGTAATTCTCGTGTCTTTACTACTCTAATTATAATGGAAATGATGTCTATCTGTAATGGCCGGTAGGAAAGATTTCGAAAGGAATTGGCAAATAACTGGACTAAAAGGACGCCAGTAATACAATATTGTTGCTGATTCAGCAAATAAGCCAAGAATATGTGAACAATTTCGATAGCAATACGAATTGGTGGTAATATTGTGATATGGCGACAAACACTTTTCAACAAAATAAATTAGAAGTTTTCTTTCGTAAATTAAAGTTTATTCCTTTAAGGGAACCCCCCCCCCCCATTCACGATTTTATTTTTTCAAGATTTTCAATGGGCTGGTAAATCAATACCAATGCTTGTTGAGGTTTGTAACTTTGCACATATATATTTGAAGATTTAAAAGAGAAGAAAAATAATTTACAAAAAATTTTTGTTACTGTTTTGTTGTTGTTTTTTGTAATTAAAGAAAAGTCCTTATTTTTGATGGCGGGCATGATAACTCCTCACTGGAACATCGGAATCCGAAAATTCCAACGGTGTTAGAAAGAGTGCATGTCTAGCTCTCGTATGAACTAGGATTATTGACTTCGCTCTAAAATTAACAAAATGGTGGACCTTTGAAAAAATATTTTTGGAAAATCGCCGATTTTTTTCCAAAAACCAAGTTAAAAAATAAGGAAGATCTTCACCGATTGGCTTTTGGAACCGATTGGATTATTAGTTTTTGAGTTATCGTGCCCGCCATTCGCAAAAAAATTTTTAGAGAAAAACGCGTTTAAAGTTTGAGAAGCCCTTCAGCCGTCACTTGATGCTGACACAATAAATCGGATATATCTTCAAGAGTTCTTGAGATTTTCACTTGAAATTTTGTAGGGACATTCTTTAATCAGTGTAGGTTCGAATTATATCAACAAAAATTTTACCCCGAGAATGGGGTGGGGGGGTCCCCTTAAGCAAATTTTTTTTTGAAAAAAAAAATATTTTTATTTGATTTTAGTAATACACACTCACAAACTTATGAACAAAATAAGTCATAGAATAGAAATATTTCATAGAAATCGATGAATATATGACGTTTTTATGTATGTAATATTCCCTCCAATCTAAATAATTCTAATATCTAACAGAAATATGTTAAAGATATAGCACAACAATATGTTTTCTATCATAATAGAATCCACATTATGTATGTGCAAAATCGTTCATATAAATATATATGCTTTTTTAATTTTTTTTTAATAAATTATCTTTCCAATTATTGAAATTGCATGTCTAACAAATATATTAATTGATATATTGTATTTTCAATTATAATTTTTATTTCATTAATAGTAGCAGAATATAACTTTTTTGTTGTCTATTGCTTTGGTTATTAATTTCGGATGCCTCGTCAACCGTTTGTTTTACAAATTAAAATTCAATATAAAACACGTCATAAAAATTCAATAAAATCACAATAAACAACGGTTTTGATGAGTGTTCAAGTAAATGGGTCGCCATAAAAATTTAATTTTATATGATTGCAGTTACATACATAAATATGTGCAGACATATAGATACACAAATGTAGATAAACATTTACATACATATCTACGGTTCAAAGTTCAATAGTATTTCAATAGAAAAATAGACAATTTAATTTAAAAAAATGTGTTTTAATTAATTACGATCGAGTGGTAAGCGTAGCGGCAAAGAAAATTAGTGATTAATAATATCAAAATTATTTATATGTAAATCGGATTTTTGAAACTGTTCATAAATATCTGAAAGTTTTTCCGTTTTTTATAATTAAAAAAAACATACATATTTTGTTGATAGATAATAGTGACACAGAAACAGGGTTTACACAACCTGCTTAATGATAATTCATGGTGGCGTATGAACAATTGTTATTCATACTTTGCAGCCTGTGTGAGAGTGAGTGGGTGTGTGTGTGTGCTTTGTATAAAAGACTGTCCCATGGTCATATTTAACTGCTGATGAAACAAATATTTACCATTTAATTTCGATTGATTTGTTTTTGATGTTATTTTTCAGATTTTTAAAATATTCAATATGTATATATATATATATATATATTAATGTTATCTTCAGCCAGGCATATCTGCATATTTGTTCATTGTATGTAAATATTGACTATAATTTCAGGCAAGTGTATGAATGAATGCATGAACGACGACAACGAAACTCAAACAATCACAAAACAGATTTGGGACAAATAGTAATTTGTTGGTGTGTCAAAAAAAAAAAAAAAAAAAAAAACAGGACAGGACAGGACAAAAGGCCTCAAAACCACTGCAGCAAGTATGAACTGTGTGCGATTTGATTGTTTTGGGAGGTGTTGACAACGCCAATAAATGTCGGACCTAATCTGTCTGCATGAAAGGGGACAATAACTCTGTAAAATGTCAAAACTAATTTTCATGTCGTTAGACTAACAGCAAGGTTGGACAGACTGAACATATATGAAAGTGCAACTGAACATATATGAAAGTGGGAATAGATGGATTTCGATGTGCATTAGTTGGCCCTAACTTTTTATTTGTATATATTATATATTGTTAATTCAAAAAATAGGATTATAAATTTTGAAAATCTACAACAGTTTCCATTTATAAAGAATATCCTAAAATGATGTTCTTTTTAAGCTAAGTCAATGAATATTCTGTAAGGTATACAACATTGCCCAACTTTCTCTATTAAATAACATACATGAACATATAAGGATGTCGTGATCACTTTCCAGTCGATCGAATTTCTCAATTTCAATATTAAAATGTTATGCCACAAACTTCCCTAATGTAGAATTAATATTTCACAACAAATTCAACTAATCCTTTCTAAATACTCGTTCATCTAATATAGAACTTTTACGTATTATTAAATTATTTCGTTTATCCTGCCACTTGTCTATGGTATTCATGATTGATATTTCGTATTTTCAATATTCTCCCAGAACTTACCACTGTCTGACACCTTAAATAAATGCTTTACGAGTGTGACTTTCATTAGACCATGGTTGCATGGTGTAAAGAGTTGGGTGGGGAGGTAGATGCGGTTCAAACAGAACAACCAAACAAACGAGTTCACGCGAAACTATTTTCAAATATAAATAAACTAAAAAATAGTTTTAACACCGCAAACTTTTTATTTTCATTTCATTTCGTACCAACAAGCCAGGGCAAGGACGGACAGAGACGACTAGGCAAACAAAGTTTTTCTTTTACCTTTGTAAGGCAGAAACAACAAGAACGAATACAAAAAAGCAGAAACTAAAACTTAGCTACGTTTACCACACAAACAGAATAAGTATGACATTTGGCAACACTAAAACCTTTCCATTTTCAATTTAAACGATACCAACTGCTAGGAAAATGACTTTAAAACAATTTGCTACAAGTTTAGCTAAACTTTCAACTCCTTCTCTGTATTTCTGCGCTTAGTACCTATAGCGTCCCCAAGCCACCGCAAAAGAGACAGGGCAACAGAACAGAGTACAGGGCATGGGGACAAAACACAAACTTAAAGCCGTTGGCATAATAAGTTTAGTCATGTCTTATTCCCCCATCTTCAGATTTGCGTTGCACGACAATCGGAGGGGAGTGTACGTAAATCCGATCCGTGTGCTCAGCAAAAGCAGCAAGGGAAGGGCCTAAGACGACGGAAACGACAAAAACGCACCCAACTGTCTGTGTTCGGTATTGTATATATGGTTGAAATGGAAAAACGAGAACTTTTTAAGACTTTTGGCAACAGTGGTTGACTAAGAACATTATAGAAATAATAAAAGTTCTTAAGGCCTAAAACTCATAAGAATATTAAGCCTTGGCTTTGAATGCCTACGTATGTACATACACACATGTACATTGTTTGATCAAGTTAAGACTAAATAATTTGAAGATATGTTCAAAGTTGCCATTGTAAAGCGTTTGTTCTAATCTTTCAGACTTATGTAAATGCTGGCATTGTTCGGAATGGGTCGGTGGATGGGTGGCGTGGACACTTTCCAATTGTATAGCAATGGGATTGTCGATACAATTCCATGTGGGCTAAGGTGAATGCATAAAAAGAATAAAAGAATGCCTCTATATTCGTTGGTGATCAATGAGAGTCGGCAAAGTAAATCCCATAGAACGAACTATGCCAGTAAAACTAGGCGTATAATAGTCTTAGGTGATAATTGACTTTTTTTGTAAGGTAGGACACAAAGGCCACAAATACAATTGAATGCAAATCTATGGCAAAAAGGCTTAAAATCTCAATAGAATATATTATACATACTAACGTAAATATTCCTCTATAGGTGTTGGGAAATTCGCTGAACTTATGTGGATTGTAGGCAGATGTATTTTGAAAATTAAATTGATTTATCGAATGATAAATAAGAATGATGTTCTTAAATATTTGTGAAATCATTTGAACTATAGAAGATAAAGAGTATGTTTGGTATCACAGATAAATTAATTGAAAAAAAAGAAAAAAAAAATATCTTAAAATTTATATTTTAATTTTACTAATTTTTTCCTGTAAATTCTATATATTTCACTTAAAATTAAAGTATTCTCAAAAATAATGTCACGTTTTTCGTTTAAAACTTTTCCAAGCGTTTTTTTGTACTCTTTTAAGGATTCTTCATTATCTTCGATGATGTTGTTTTTAACGTGCATACCGCTTCTACGGTCGCCGTTGTCTTCGTCAATGAAAATCAGTAATTCGTTTTTTAATGGATTAATTTCCTTTATACTCAATCACAAAAGTTTTTGGCACACCCCCTTCAACACAAACCATCAGCTAAGACAGTTTTGG
This sequence comes from Musca vetustissima, assembly GCF_032173495.1. NCBI lineage: Eukaryota > Metazoa > Arthropoda > Insecta > Diptera > Muscidae > Musca > Musca vetustissima. Next base: position 54,471 of record NW_026887368.1, read on the forward strand.
CTTAAATTCACCCAAAATCTTAAGCCATTGTATTGCAACAGCTCGGCCTGGAATGGGATGGTATGGAAAGGGATATCTGTTTGAAACAGAACAATAGAACAGCAATCAGAACAACAAGAAACAAGTAAGCAAGCAAGCTGGCTAACAAGGAGGCAGTCGATATCCTCTATATAAGTGAGAATGTGGGAGTGATTGAGTGTATGTCTGTTTGTCAATATTCGTTTTCAACTTTATAAAATCCGCAAGAAATACTTTACAATAGACCAAACCAAATAGACTTACTTGTTTTGTCAATACCCCGGCAGAGGAGGGTGGAAGGAAATGGTTTGTGGGGTAACCATTTATAACAATGCTATGCTAACTTCGACACCAATACAGCAGAATTCTATTGGGGGCGGATGTGTGTGTGAGAGGGAATAGTGCTCTTTGGGATGACGATGATACCGCCAAACAATTTAAAGCTTTTCTATAGCATCATTTAACTGAAAGTATTTTATAAAATAATAACGGCAACACACTACTGGCAAACTTTACACAGCAAATCCTATAGTAAATATCATAGTCGAATATCTGCTATTGTCGTGACAATAGACGGAAGCAGTTGTTGGCTGATGATGATTCTCGGAGAGCGTATGGTACATTTAAACAATGAGTATTAGACAATACTCATTGATATCGAATCGAATGGATTTGATTTGTGTCGAATTATTGATGAGAAACGGGAACGGGAAGCCCAAATAGAAATTAAAACCACCACTGGGGTTAAACAAACATTTGCCGAAAGAACACATGATGATACTGGATGGGAACTGTTATAATCGTCTTGATAATAACAATGAATTTACACAACAAGTGCAAAGATCAGTGTTGTTGTTGTATTATTTATATAAGAAATTCCACATGGTTTCTTTATTTTCAACACCAATTGAAGTATTAATAACTTACATTTATTAAATAAGAGAAGAATATTTGTTCAGTGTTGAAATCATCAAATATCGACTCAATTCAAGTTTTGTAAGTATTTAAAAATATTAAATATTACTCAATATTAATTTAAAGCATTACGAATGGAATTTATTTATTCGCAATGAAATATCTAACTCCACTTAAATGTAGCGTCTTCCTGGTTAATGGGATCATTATATAATCGATATACCAAACTTATAGTGCAACTGAAAAGCAAATACAAAACTTTTCAAAATTCCGGAAAGGAGCATCCATATTGATCATTTTTGCAGGAGAGATTTATCACCCAATTGAAAAACGGAATTATCGAAATTTAGGGCACCGTTATAAAGGGGCTTCTACCCAATTAGAACCAATCCTATTCTTACTTATCAAGTCGTTTATGTTGAAAGTGAAAGGAAAAATGGACTTTCCTTATATTCAGATATTTAAAGGTTTGGGTTTCATTTGTTTCAAAAGTATTGTTAAGTGGTATTAATTCTGTTGTGCCCTTAAACATGATAGAAAATATTTATCACGCAATATGTTTCGAAAACTTTTCTAGAAAACCAGGATTTGTATCAGAACCAAAAATGGACTTAAACCACTTTCAAAATGAACGACTTATATAATGGATGATTAAGATGCCTGGTAAGTTGTTGATGTTGCTGTAAGGCGGTGCAAACGTGGCTAGTAAGTAGTTATTACTGCAGAAAACTACTCTATGTGCTTAAATTTGATAGGTATCCTGGTCAATGGTCAGATTTACTTATTTTTTAAAAACATTTGCATTGTACGTATGTAAACAACGTCCCATTTCATGAGACCATTTGTTTTTTATTTACAAAATAAGCATCCTCTTTTCACATAAAATCGACGGTATTAATAAAAAATTGATAACATTTAATATAGAAAAGTAGAGGCATCGATACTTCGGCACATCGTAAATAGTCACATTCGAATCCAGAGAATCTATCGCCAAGTGTTGGCAAAATATACTGCACACCAAATGAGTCCATACATTTTCCGACGGCTGGTCAGCAACAAAATATCAAAAGTCCTTTTTTATAACACACAACTATATTGCCTGCTATTGCGTAGTAATAAAATTAAATATCGTTCATAAATATCTCAAATGTTAAAGGGTCATCTGGACGAATAAGCTAATCATAAACATGAAAAATGATTTGTCTACGAACAAACGCAGAGGAGCTCTTAAAATATCATAGCGACATATACATACAAACTTTTAATACTAAAAAAGTTACAGCATAGGGAAGCGGAACGGGACATTTATTAGAAACATAAAATTGTTATTCCTTTTTTATCCATCACCTCACACACACACACACATAGGAAGGAGACACACAACAACATGATGGTATCTACTACAACTAAAGAATTTTTATTTAGATACTTTAAAATTGCAAAAACAAAAAAAAGCAAGTCATAAAATGCAATAGGAAGAAGAACTTGTTTATTGTCCTGTCCTTTATAAATAATGAATTTAGTATATTCAAATTTTAGTACACTTTTTATAAATGAAGGGGAATGCCCGAAATGGAAACATTTTTTTATATGAAGAACAAGGGGACTCTGAAGTTTATTTGTATTATTACTATCGAAACACCATAACACCAAATTTCCACGTGTCTTATGGGAACCACCCCCCCATTCTCGATTTTAATTTTTCAAGATTTTCAATGGGCTGGTAAATCAATACCAAAGCTTTTTAAGGTTTGTAACTTTGCACATATATATTTGAAGATTTAAAAGAGAGGAAAAATTATTTAAAAAAAAAATTTTGTAATTGTTTTGTTGTTGTTTTTTGTGATCAAAGAAAATTCCTTATTTTTGATGTCGGGCATGATAACGCCTCACTGGAATCCGAAATCCGAAAATTCCAACGGTGTTAGAAAGAGTACATGTCTAGCTCTCGTATGAACTAGGATTATTGACTTCTCTCTAAAATTAACAACATAGCGGACCTTTGAAAAAATATTTTTCGAAAATCGCCGATTTTTGACCAAAAACCAAGTTAAAAAATAAGGAAGATCTTCACCGATTGGCTTTATCATAGTTCATACGATAGCTATACACTCACAGAGAAACGTATAAAAAATTGGAATCGATTGGGTTATTAGTTTTTGAGTTATCGTGCCCGCCATTCACAAAAGAGAAAAACGCGTTTAAAGTTTGAGAAGCCCTTTAGCCGTCACTTGATGCTGACACAATAAATCGGCAATATCTTCAAGAGTTCTTGAGATTTTTACTTGAAATTTTGTACGGACATTCTTGAATTAGTGTAGATTCGAATTAAATCAAAAAAAATTTGACCCCGAGAATGGGGGGTGGGGGTCCCCTTAAGTTCTGAGTTTTAAATGTGTCAAATATTTGAATTAGTTTTTAACAAAAAGAAATCTTTATATTTTTCCGTTAAGCCCCAAATATTCGGATCAAGAACATCTACAACTATACGTCAGGGAATTGTGCCTTAAAAAATACGTCATCATATTTATTACTTTACCAATAACAGCATATTGTCCGCTATGACCGGGCTTGTGTTTTGCAAAATGTACGAATAGCTTCGATTTGGATGAATGATATTTGCACGAAAAGGATTCTCGTCGGGCTGTCTCAAAAGGACAAAATGAATTGAAAAGGGCAGCCGTAATTTTCACCAAATGATGTTTATCAAATAATTCAATTTTTGTATTGTGTGTGCGTATGTGTGTTTATTCTTTAGTAAGGGACCACCCTAAGAAAACAAGAGACCAACAGCAAACAATAGTCATAATATATGTCTGCTACTGGTTTTATTTGTATTTATGAACAAACACTCTATATAAACAAACGTACACATGTACTAACACAATGGGAACACAAGTCGTCGTGCAACAAAAGGTTCAACAATTCTAAGCCACAATGGATTTGACCAAACAACAAAAAGCCCCTCAAAAAATGAAATTGAATTTTTTATTAAGTTTTTTTTTGTGATCACCCATCTCATCCCATCTCTTTGGGAAATTTTTGAACGTCTATCGCAACAAAAGGATTGAAATGATGAGTTTATTTTTATTTATTTGTGTTTTGGGGATTCTTTTCCTCCCCATGCTCATCCCACTGTTAATCACCAACATCATTTCAGTTTTTCTTGTGTTCATATTTTATTGGATTTCTTCGTTATTTACTACACCCAAATAAAGAAATAAAAAATTTAAATCAGTTTCATTTTATAATTTATGACTAAACATGTTGAGTTCATTGAAATAAAGATTGTCGTTATAATTCTTAATAAATTTATGCAACTTGAATTTGTAGTAAAAGGAGTTTGTTTCAATTGCTTTGGGATATGGCAGAAGTTTCTTAGCCAACCAACCAGCCAGCCAACATTATTTCACAAGGAGGAGAAATAGAAATCAACACAGTTTTTAGGTCAACCCAAACCCCAACATAACATGGCTCTTAAGCTGGACACAACCAGCCCCACACCCGCAACTTGTCGGCATGCGCATACATTAATCTGCCTGGTTGCAGTTGCAATCATTAATTTGCCACCACCTCCACCAACACCAGTCTTCACATCTTCTTAAGCAACAACAACGACTCCACAGTTTTGGCTTTGTTATGTTAATTAGACTTGTTAGCTTTCAAAGTTGGGGAAAAGTCAAAAGTTCTTTATTTCTCATTCATGCCGATTATGAAACAGTGCATACCCTCGCACACAACACACACACACACATGGATATACACTTCTCAAGTGCGAACAAGGGGATATTCTTAGCGGTTTGTGATTCAACTGAACGTTTGTGAAAATACTGAAGTAGACGAACGAGTCACAACACCAGTATGGCGAATACAAACTAGTGAGTCGGGATTAGACAAAGATTTCCGCCGAGACTAACAACTTAAAGTAGTTGTTTGTCTTCACAAAGCCCGAGGTAGTGCTACTGCTAAAGCAACGCGAGTTAATCATGCTGCGGAAACACCATCCAGCTATACACGATGACGGATATGCTTGAGAAGTTTTGAATACAAACAAATGTAAACAGGATGGGTGCTCTGTCCATTGTACATCTAATGAAATAATTTCATAAATACATATACAAACATACATACATATGCATGTATGTTTAACTTTAGTTGAACAAACATTGCATTGCTTCTAATTAGTTGTTTGTTTTTAGTGTGACAACGAATTGAATATTGCAATTGTATGAAATAATAAAGAAGAATAAGAAGAAGAGAAGCATCCATACATGGAATAAAATATCAAGAATTTTGTAAAAACAGGGAAAAAATTATATATTTTGAGTGTTAGGCAATTATGTCAGTTGTATGCATCATGGTATTGGAACGACTTTTCAAACAGGAAGCGAATAAAATTGCATATTCGCTTCTTGTAGATATTATTGTTATCATTATTTACACTTCGAAACTTTTGTCTAGGAATGTATGCTGCTTTTTAAATCTTTAGTTATATATCACATATTAATCAAAAATTTACCGTATGAAATAAAATAGACGAAATTCGCTATAGTCAATTTTAACCAAATATGTAGGGTATGTGTAGCAGAGAGGTTCCGAAGGTGAAAAGCATGTGAGATGAATGTGAGTAAATATTTGCTGACATACATACAATCTGAAGCTATTACATATGTAGTACACATATATTCTACAATTTGAAGGTATTTTGTACATTCTTCTGCAGTTCTTAGAGATACACAATTTATACGACATTTGTTTAATAAGCATAAATATAAAGTTATTTTGAGCAAGGATCGTGCAAAGGTGGAAAATGACGATGGAATTACACAATTTATATCTTAAATCAAATTTTGCGTTGAATATTTGGTTATCAAAAAATGTATAAAGTCATTACCCAAGAACTTGGCCCAGGTCGAATTTGCGTTTTAGTTTTCAAAAATACTAGCCGAAGGTTTTAATTCCCAAAAGGAATTTCCGACCCCAGGATTTAAATATAAATTTTCACGCGGTGAGACTCATTTTGTATTTTATTAGATTTATAATTTGTCAACATTTTGACCAACAAATTTCATTCATGCTATTGAGTATAATTATATTCTAACGTAAGACTGAAATATATTGTACTTTAGACAAACTTTGCAAATCCGAATACTTTTTTCTAGAACTATGTCTGTGGAACAGATTTCTAGAATTTCCACAAAAAGCTATTGAAGTGTAAAAGTGAACAAAATTACGATTAACACATTTTAAATAAAATATTCAGTTTGACATTTATAAGATGGACATGTTTGCATATTTAGATTTTCATTGAACCATTTTGATAAAAATTAACATTTCAATTTTAAAATTGTTATTGTTTTATCCATACGAATTCTGCAATTTTCATCGTCGGGTACATAAAGTTGAAAATATTTTTTTCGTTTTGTTTTGTCGTTTGGCGTACAGACAATCGCAAATGATACGCTACTGCGCGTTAATTGTTGGCATTATTTTTCTTTCTGTGTGTGCACTTTTTTGTGAGTGCATGTGTGTGGGTGTGTGTTGAAAATACCATAAAGTACTTTTCTATCCGACGAAAAACGAATCCAATTACAAAACTCATGCAAATTAAAATCATCCAAATTGAAGTGGAAAAAAAGCTCTGAACAGAAGTTTCAACATCATTGACTGGCAATGGCAGAACAATTACCCTGCCACCAATATTGCTGCAGTGCGGCCATAAAAAAAACTTTGATGCTCATCACATTTCCCCCGTTGAAACATTTTCAACAATTTGATTTTATTATCTCGAAGGACTCTATACATCTCATGCAACAAGCTCTTGGCCCGTCTCCACCCCCACTGGGCCTGGAGTCAATGTACGTTGTTATTTTATATATTGTTAATCATGGTTTTGGATTATATCGAACAATTAGTTAACCACTTTTTTGTTGTTGTTAAAGTGTGCAGCTAGCTCATTTGGAAATTGCTCTTTGCCTCTGTAATGCAATTCTTCGTGCGCCAGCACTTCTTTGCCGATGCTGGACTAAACAATTGAAGCTGCTGCCGATTTGTCGAAAGCAACTTCAACAGCTTGAGCTTCTTGCCACGTAATGAGGGTGAACTATTGCAAAGTTTTGGCATAAATTAAATTCCGCTTTCTTTGTATAATTTTATTAATTTTAACTTGAAATGGCGCTGTTCTAACGGCGAAGGCTGTAGCAGCGGCATCGCAGCAGCTGGTGTGAATCTACGGTTACAGCTGTTGCATTTGCGTCTATGGCAGCGCACTGCAATACAATATCAGTGCATTGGAACAGCGCTGGGTAGCTGCTGATTGAGTTGTTAGTTTGTGGGGCAGAGCGGCGGAGGCGCATACCCTGACACAGTTTGCAATTTGTTGCTACCACAACCATTGAGCGAAAAGTTTAAAATGAAAATTAATTTCATTGAGAAATGTTCATAATTAATTTGCATAGTTTCACTTGTGCTAGGGTGTTTGCTTGGTTGATGGGTTGGCTCTCCCAACCATCAGTTGTGTCCCTGGCCTAGCTGTAGCATCTTCAGGGATGTAAGGAAAACTAAAGAATTCTATAAATTGTAGCAGTGCTCAATGCAATGCATAATTTGCTCCAATATTCTCTGTGTCGGTTGTTCCTTTTATCGCCCCGACTTGGAAGTGTCAATGGCGTTGTAATGTTGCGTCGAGGTCATTATACAGCAATGCTACTGCTGTCGCGTCGTCTCTAGTGAGGGCTACTTACCATTGGCGGGTACGAGAGATATCTGTCACTGTTCATGTTGTAGTAGGAGCCATCCGGTGGCGGTGCTGGCGACGGGGACGGAATATAAACAGCCTTGTTAATTAGCATCTGATCATCTCGTGCTCGGTGATCCATAATGTTGGCCCCATTATTGTGACGGGGATGTGGCAATGTTCGTGCATTAACTGTAAAACAGAAAGTAAACAAGAAAAAAAGCGAAATGTAATTATAAACGTATACAGACAGACAGACATACATACATAACAACTACTCTTATGCTTAGTACAGATAATGTGGACATGAAATAATTGAGAATTTAATAAGCATTTTATGGACGCAATCAGACCATTTCACCCATAGCCACAAATGCTTCAATTAAATGTGGCAAACAGATTCCATTACGACAGTAACATAACGAAGTACATTAAAAACGTATACGATTGCAATAGGGTTAAATAGCAACCGAGTTGTTCTTAAATGTTACAGACATTGAATTTGCGACAAACAGAATAATTGAACAGATACATATTTTAAGTAATCAGTACTTCATAAAGAAAGAAAAAAAATGTTCTAACACTTCAAAAATCTTATGTGTACAGAAGAATTGTTATTCTGTATGAGAAATTTCACCTACATTTCATGGAAAAATTTTATTTATTGAAGTCATTATAGAGAATATCGCCTGTATACATACAGTGGTGGTCAAAACACATTTCACTGAAATTGACTATATGGAAATATGTAGTAATCCCTTTATTTGGAGTTTAAAAATAGGTGAACTTTTTTAAACGTTTTAGGTTTAATTGAAACAGTAATTGTAATATTTCCCTAAAATTTTTGGTATTTTGCTGTAAAACTTATTGATAAAATGGACATTTCGATTTTAGCTGGGTCAAAACATATGCAACTCTTTATTTCTTCTTTCTATTCTTTTAATATTATTTTTTTTTTTTCAAAACACTTAGGCCTGAAAAACTCTATTTAGTGTAAAAGGTGTATTAGTTGTCTTCTGGTTTGTAAGTAATCGTATTATTATTTCTCATCTCAAGGTAAAAATAATAGTGACCTTTCTTCTTTTCATCGCTGATCCAAATGTCTACAAGTTTCCTAAACTGAATTTAAATATACTCGAATAACCGATTACCTACAATGACGTACACCTCTATTATAACCAACCCGTTTAAAGCGGTGGATGCTGCTATTTGCTATCGAGAATTGAAAGTAAATGCATTAATTATAAAACCACATTGTTTTTTCCTGCTTTAACGTTTTATTGCCAGCAGCAAACTACGGTAAGAATCATTTTAAAATGAAGCGCAAAATTTCACTCAGCTATAGTAGCAGTCGAAGGATAAAATGGCAAAGGGACAGAATAAATAGACGCAAAAAACACGTAATTATTTTCTTTGGCTCAGAGGACGAGTTAATGAAATTTTAGTTTCGCTCTAACAACGCCCTCAAAGAAGCAGCAGAATTCATTTGCCGTTGTTGAAGGACAAAGAATCGAATATCCCTGCAGCACAATAAACCTAAGCGATGGAATCACAGCAAGAGCCACTCTATGCAATTGAAGAATACCCAGGGAGAAAATGTCTTGCAATTCTTAATGACATTGTAGTCGTAATTGCAGCGACCGTCGCTGACGACGTCGTTTTCACCGTCCTCGTCTTGGTCTTGGTCTTCGTGGTCCTCCTCCCAGTCGCATTTGTTGCCAAGCAATTGAATAAAACTATAATTTGCCATGACTGCAATTAAATGTTAACGTTTTTCAAATGAACACCGACCCCAATGAAACGAAACGGAAATCCAAGCCCAAAAGAAGGTAACTCTAATAAGATAACCATTCGCCAGATTGGCAATATTATCCCTACAAAGTGGAAGTACCGTACCGCATAAATGATTTAAAATTTATATGAATTACACAATTGAATGCATTTCAATGGCGACGTACCATGGAAAACTGGGTGTGTATGCAGATACGTTTGTAATATAAAACGCACACACACACATGTTATCCACGATGAGTTAAGCAAATATTTTGTTGTGGAACTGAGAGAACATTGCAACTGTTGTATATTTGTTTTTCCCTATTTTTCAATAATCTATTAATACAGACCAAAATGTATGGCCAATTTTGCAAAAACATTTTTTTTTTTGCTTCACAAAATATTTGTGTTTATGGTGGAATAATTGGTTGAAATTTAATTATAAATCGCATCGTTAATACGTTTTCATAATTTTTAAAATATTTATTATCACACTTTGGGGTGTAATCAAATTTGAAATTATAAATACCGGCTGTTGTTGTGTAAAATATTCCACAACATCCAAGGGCTGTTAAAGTTTGTGCAATTAATAGATAATAATGTGTATTACATTATTTATGAACATATAGGGAAATTATAATCTCGATATAGTTTTATGCCTCATAAATTGTTTAGCTATAGGTAATAGCCATGGGGACCAGGAATAGATATTTTCAATTTGTAAGTATTATCGTTGGGCTTAAGGTGTTTAATTTGATTTGAAAGTAATCGCAATGTAAATACGATTCGATTGTTTTGAAAGACATTTTAAGATTACTGTTCGGCTTAAAAAGTTGATTCAAATCTTGTTCAATACAAATCAATAAGTTTTTGAGGAAAATTGGTTCGTTGCACAAGCCATAATTATATATGTAGAAAAACGTGATTCAAATAAATATATTGGAAAAAATAGTTTAGATCATATTGAGTCGGAGAAGAAAGGAATCCAAAAAAATGTTTTCTCTATTTAAAAGTAATATTCTAAATGAGGTGTATTGAATATCGGCCTCTTTTCTATATATAGTTTCAATAAAACAAATGATCTTCGCAACAAATCTTCGCAATACCTAAGAAACCCGTATAAATTATTTTGATCGATTTTGTATTATTTCCAACCAGGTAGGATTTCTCTTTAATAATTATGTTTATGCGGCAACAGTCGCATACAAATACAACCACCATACATCGAAACTAATTGCAATAAATTTATTTTCATAATATAATAAATAAAGTTTACTTCACATATGCCAAACACATGCACAGTTGTCAAACTATTGTTGCATAAAATTTACAGATATTAGCTTATTTATGACTAGAGAAATGGTTGTAAAATTTTTTGGTTAGTTTAGAACAAAACAAAAACATTTCGTACTTGCAACTAAGTGACATTACTATTTCGCTCGTAATTGTGGTTTTTGTTTGATTTACATTTTGCTTAGCTAAGTGTTTTGGCTAATGGCTATTGCGACACGTAACATGGCTGCTGTTTGTTTGTTGTTGTTTATTTTTTTTATTTTTACAAAAAGTGCTGCATTTACAGCGTGTATCGGCGAGTTAGTCATGTTCATGTTTAGAGTCTTTGCAAAATATTTGCTATCCGAAGGTAATGGAATAATTCTGAACATTCAAACATATGCACTGATTAAATTTCATGTCCATAAAGAGAATATTCGGTTTTTATTGGCAGTATTTGTGCATTTGTGTGTATGTAGGACATTGAGTTTATCAAAAAAAAAAAAGAGAGAAAAAAACGAGGTAGGGAGATGAGTTACTAAAGTAAATTTTATTATTTACCAGTTTGGTTTAGTTTGTACGTGTATGTATGTACTTGTATATGTGTGATTGTGTTGTTTTTTTTTCTTTACTTTTTTTACGTACATGACCTCAACTACTGTTGAAGCTACGTTTGTCGCTCAACTACAAGTGCTGTGCGCAACGATGGGGCAATAGCAAATACGACGGAAGCGGAAATGCTTCTTCAATGCCATTTCCTTCCTTCCTTCCTTTTGTACAGAACTCATACTGGTCGTCATTTTTTATCCACTCGCTCACTTTCATTCCAATAAAAACCTACTCATAATTGTCTTATTTGTTGTTGCTTCGTTTCTCTGTTTCTGTGAATTTAATGGTGGAATATTTTTTCGCTTTTTTCGAACCTCGTATCTAGCTAAGTAGGACCACCAGTAACAATAATATCACCTATCGCATGGCCCGAAAGTTGATGCCCACATCCACTTTTAGAGTTTTTCATAATTCGCCTTGCTGTTCTTACTTCCCGGGAGCTTTGTGGACATACCCTAACCCATCATTTTCCGCTTTACTTTTATTTCATTGGACAATTCTTGGATACGGGCGATACTTAACTTACTATAGATGTCTGGATTTTATTGTCGTTTATTGTTTGTCCATTTGCAATGGCGTTCTTCGAGGAATCCATATAAAACTCATTTTTTGCACCTACTCAACATTGCCCTACGTGGCGGTGTGTTGTAATGACACTTTGTAAAGTGCTACGCCCATTATTCGATGTGTTGAAGGCACAACTGGTGGATTGATTTCAACAAGGCTTCTTTGAACCATAACAATGGTGCCAAGGATACGCCAACATCAATTACATTTTTTTCGTCAGATATGCCAGTTCTAATGAAAATACTCGCTGATTTATAACTTTCAATATGTGGCAGCAACGAACACACATTTAGCCGTAGAATCGCCGTGTTAAATAATTAAGCAGAGAATTCTTTCAACATTGATGATATTCGTGGTTCTTTGTACATGCGAACAAAGGAATCATGTCTCAGGACAATACTGCTACTTCTGGCTTGCGGAACCTTAGCTAGATGATAGCGAACATGTTAACCGCAAACGCAACATGTAGTCAAGCCAAGGTATGTGGAAAAGGTGAAGACGGTTGCATGTTCGCAAAACATACCTCGAAAAATATGCTAACAGCAGGTGCTTGTTAACCACAGCAACATTGCATAGACAGCGACAAATTGTTGCTACAAACAAATTAAATTTCTCCCATATCACTTGGGAGTCAGTCTTATGTGAAAGCAGAACAGATGAAGGCAACGAAAAAGTTGGCATGTGAACTCCAACTGCCAACACTTTGCTAACCATCACTGTGGAAGGGGAATGACTAGGTAGACTGTGTGGCAATGCCAGTCATGCCAATCACACACGTTTGTACTTATATGTATACAACCATTTCTAAGGTATATATTTGTTAATGTTTAACGTTGATCACTGACAATCGTCCTGGAATTATTGAGGGAGTTTAAAAAATATATAGCGACCACTACCACAACAAATCTTCTAATTTTCACTATTGCCTATTATTTCCCATGGCAGATAAAAAAGTATGATTTTGATTTATTTGTATGAAATTAAGGATTCTCCGCATACAATGTATATACGGACAACTTTAAAGAAAAAAAAACACACAGAAAACACAGAAAACTTACAAACTAAGCAGGTTTTCAGTTTGTTTTAGTTTTACGCAAATTAACAGTGTTTTTTTTTAAGTTCGAATCGAACCCATTCGAACGAATTACTAACAAACCATTATTTATGTAAAGAAATGTTTTCTGATTCAAACAAAAATAAATGACATATTTTTAAAACTCAAGGAGTCGCACGAATTTCCTGCCGCGGGAATTTGCAGGAGGTGCTAATAGGTTTCATTATCTGAACCGATGTAGCTTAAACGTAACGCATGTTCAATTCTAAATAATAATTAAGACAAATATAGCGTATTTTATGCGATCAGCAATCGGATGAGAATATATATGTAGATATGTTATCGTTTTGCATGTTATGTAGAAATTCACAGCGACATAATTCCCTGATCCGCAGTGTGACATAGGGTATAAAAAGATATACTCGTCTACACACAATACTCACACAAAGTCACTGTAGCTTTACGTACACATCCATATATGTGTCCTTCTGTAAACACTTAGATATGTGAGCGAGTACGAGTAAGCGTGCAAACAATCATATCAATTGCATGCCTTAAGAAACTTTAATAAACAATGCTTTTGTTGTAGTTCTTACTGAAACTGTTGTTCCTATTTCATTCTTTCGTTCTTTCTTTTATTTCGCTCATGTCATTTTCTATTTCCGCTTTGTTGTTGCTTGTAATATGCCTTGTTCTCATTATCGTCTAGCATGCTGATGTGCGGCGATGCCCTGCGTTGTGCTGACTGCCTGCCTGACGTTCGTCGCTATTGTGTTGGTCGTCATCTCTTTATTACAACACTTTCATTGCCGTGCGTATCTTCTGTTCGCAGTTGAAGTGTTTCAGTGCAAAATTTCTTGCTAACAATTTGTCGTCTGTTTGTGAGCGTGTGTGTGTGTGTGTTTTCATGTAATTGTGTTAGCTTAAGGAAGTAGGTCGCTGCGTGCGTGCGTCAGGGAGTGTGTGTGCGTACGAGTATGGATGTATGTATTAAATTTGAAAACTTTTGTTGTTTTCGTATACTTTTATAGCTTGTTGCTTTCATTTGGAGTTACAAACTGTTATTAGATACCTGCTACGAAAATATGTTCGTACACACATGTGTATGTGTATTTGAATGGCTGTACATATACGTGCATCTGCATATAGATACTAATACAACAGTAAACTCTACATCAGCAAACAACAGCAGTAAGACATTTCATTTGCGTCTGTATTGTCTTTTTTTTGTATTTGATACTTTATGTGTCTTAATTTATACTAAATTAATAACATGCTTAAGGATAATTTTCTTATGCTGATGATTCCCCTTCTCCTCTTCGCTAGCTCACTCACTCTCTTTTTTGTCGCTTATGTTACCCATTGCTGCAAAGTGTTTCGTTTTTATTCCCAATGACATTTTTACATGGCAAATTTATTGTGTTTCCCCAAATAGAATTAATTTGGTTATGGCTGTCTGTCAGAAGAAGAAACAATGCGCAGAGGTAGTTACATTTCAAATGAATTTCTAAGATGTATACATTTACGATAGCAAATGAACAGAGCAGAAATATGGTTTTTTCCCATCATTTATTTTACTTGAATATATGTATATAGGAATTATATACAAAATAACAATTACAACCTTTATTAATATAATATGTTTATTTTTAACATTTCGAATGCCCATTATTCCTCAGATGTTATGGAAATGTATGTATGTTGTATAGACCTACGTTACGTTATGTTGTCGGAAAATTGTTTAAAAAAACTACCAAATATTTTATTCAACAACTTGAGTGTTGTTAAAATTCTACCATATAATATTTTCTTACAAACACAATTACCATATTCATTTCTATTTATAACCAATACTCTATGTTACAAAAATATTGGAACACAAATTTAAATAGATATGAAATAATATGTTGAGAATATTCCAAGAACAAAAAATAAAAATAATTTTCTCTGGAAACTATTTCAGCATTATAAAATAAAGGGCACGGCATTTATGACATGAAATGAAACGAACTTCAATGAAATTCGAGTGAAATTATAAGGCTACTTAACACTAGTAAGAAATTTTCGGATTATTAGGAACGACTCAATCAATTGTGATCAAACTAGAGCTTTAACGTAAAATATATCAATTTATTGTGAATAGGATGACAAAATTAGGCAAAACACGTAATAAAGGAATAAGGGATTGGAATATATATCGGCCGAGTTCAACTGTATAACCGCGTGTGCTTTGTATAACTAAACCTCAAATGATTAAAACCAAAAGGATAATAAAAATTAGTTAGAGAGCATTAGTCGGTGTTGCCGACTGAAATATATATATTGAAAATATATTAGAGGCTGAGGGTATAAAATATATATGACTTACTATTTAAATTATTTTGTACTGTTTTACGGTTTATTTTGTACTGTATGAGGTTTAGTGGACCGTTACAGCATAATTTCAAAATAAAATCTGGGAATGGAAAATATTATGGTAAGCAAAGTTGATATCAAAACGGACACTCAATTCGATTTATATTAGATTTACAATTTCGCAAAATTTTGAACCCTTGTAGGAGAGAACCGACATACCCAGTCCCCGGATATGAGTTTGCGAAGGTACCAAGAGGATGCAGCAATTATAGTATTCTTCAAACATGATATAAACTTGGTGAAGATATTAGGTCGTGTAGATTTAGAATCCAATTGCCTATTTGTTTCTCTTCAAAATTTCGACCAATTTGTGAGGGTGGTACATGAGAGAGTGAGCCAATGGTCTCCATCTTCGAGTATGATGATAAAAATTGGCTCAAATCCGTAACTCCCTTCGAGCGCACCAAGTAGCAATACAGTCTCAACCTAACTCAAATTTTCGAAAATTATGTACTTCAACTTCAAATTTTGTACTTCAACATAATAAATTTGACAATTTACCACAGAGATTAAAATTATTTAGTCAATCAATAGGTTCAAACAATGTTGAAGTTTTTGAATATTTTTTAAAAATGCATTAGGATTGTCTTGTATGAGGTACTTCTACTAAAGCTTGCATGCATGAACCAACATAATGAATCTTTATTGTCGTTTTTGTTTTTTCAAATATTACCGCAATTATCAATTTAATTTTTAGAAGTTTTGCATAGTTCATTGCATATGATAAATTATATTTCTTCCATTATTTCTGTAATTTTATAACAGCTTTTCTCAATATTATTGATTTGTGGCATTAGATATTATTATAAAAAACCTTCAATTAAGTTTTTGCAACTAGATGTGTATCTATAGTTTGCTCTTTTTCCTATGCCATTATGCAGGTTGCAGATATTTATCTAAAAAATAATATTTATCAGAGCATGCTTTGTGCTTGCACAATCCCCTATAGTTGTCGGAGATGTTACAATAATTTACTTTGACCCCATTTACTATTCCTAATAGTTATGGCAAACCCATAGCCCAGGCCGGAACAAACCCATTACAAGGATTCTATAAAAATGGAGTATGCCATAAAAAGGCACAGCACCAACGAGGAATAACAATAGGAAAATTCGACACAAACACACACACACATACATTTGCCCACCAATGCAAGACAAAGGAACACACAAAAAATCAACATCGCCGTATTGTTCAATTGCAGAAGAATGGCACAAAAAATGTGACTCGTTGATGGTACCAACATAGAATTGTGATGAACCCTTCAAATCGCATCCCCCACCACCCAAAAGTAGTTCCTCTAATGGCGGTCTATATTATATGTTTTGTTTACATGGATGGTAAGTGCGGAGCCAAACGGGAAATCTTGGAAAATGAATGTATTTTGTTATGGAAGATTTGGCCATGTTTGATATTTTCACTGCTATGGATAGGTAGTAACGTTACGTTTGCAGAGCTTTTAGGGAATAATATGCTTCTTCCTGAATTCTTGTGACTTCGTCTTCCTTCCCCTGTTGGTCGTAGTCTATGAATCCACTATTTGCTAACGAGGTTCCTCAGGTTTTTACAAGAAATATGTATTGTGTTCTTTATGTATTTTATGTTGAGAATATTGTTTGTATGGAAAATCGTGTCACAAGCCGCACTTTTTCTTGGACGCGTTTTCTTATCCTTCTTGTGTGAACTCAAGCACAGTGGTAATGGAAATAAATTTGTTTAACTAATGATATTAAAAAATGTTTGATCTATTCAATATTTTTATAAAAAGGTTCGGACATGAAGTTCCTGCATATTATTTGTTATAAATACGAAGAATTTTGTAATGAAAGTAGTACTGTGAAGTTCAAATCTACAATATGACCTGAGTTTCGACGCTCTAGATCCTAAAACAGAATATGAGTCGTTTATTTTGAAAGTGGTTTAAGTCCATTTTATGTTCTGATAACATGTTACGTTATATACTCTATCGTGTTAAAGGGCACACAGTCTCAAACATAATTAATACCACTTAACAGTATTTTTGAAACAAATCAAAACAAAACCTTTAAATACCACAATATAAAAAAATTGAATTAAACCACTTTCAAAACAAACGACTCATATGTAGATTTGAACTCGATACTTTCAAACTAGTTATTTATTTCAACTCGCGCATTTGATCAGCACTGTCTTGTATAAAAACCACTGTAATTTTTTGTGAAATTGGATTGCTGGAGCATATTTCGAATCAAATACAGAGAATATAGTCGAGGGGACACACAAACACATTGGCAGACAGAAGGATAGAAATGTACATGAATTGTGCTGGCTCTGTTTCGTCTTCATAGTCGCCTGGTTCTCCTTGTCATCATGTCTTTGAGCATTATTTGTTGTGTTGTTGATGTCGTTGTTATTTTGCTCTTGCCATTGCCTTCTCCTCAGTGCCGCTGCTGATTTTATAGTTGTTTTTGCACAAAACATTAATGTAAAAAGTATCCTCCGGGTAATGGATGACAAGATGACAACTCCCGTTGAGTATTTAGAATATATCTGTATCTGTTCTGTGTGTAGTGAGTGAGTATGTGTGTGTGTGTGTGAGTGAACACATTCCATGTTTAAAGGAAATCAACAATATTCTGTTAACAAAAATTATCTCTTGTAATGGAAGAAAAGACAAACAAGTAACAAATATCAAGAAATATGTTGATGGATTCGGGATGATGTTGATACGACTTGTTCTATAATCGGCAAGCGAGGAGTAGTAGCAACAACGTCAACATCGTCATCATCATCACCACCATAGGTAAAGCCCCCAAACAGCCATAACATGCCAAGAAAGAAAATCATACAGGGCACCCGACTATGGTGTTCGATATATGGACGTCTTTGTGAGTTTGTACGCGTGTGTTTGTATGGACATTGCTTCCAAGACAAATGATAAACAACACAAACTGAGCCAATTTGACCATGTTCTGTGAGAGAGAACAGAATCTTGCCAAAACTAAATGACCCGCATCTTACGGGTATCTATTTATGGAAAATAATAGGCAACTCTGAAAGACATCACCGTTCGTTATACGCCGTTCGTATGGAGAGTGAACCTTTGTCGTTATCACTATAGTCGTCGTCATCATCATCATGCAAATGTTTGATTCGATTTAATGATGCTCAAATAGTTCGTCCTTCTCATTAAGCGAGTCAAAGGACCGGCAATATGAAATATCAAAAAGACAAAGAAGAGCCTTGAAGCCAAATTGAAAGAGAATCTTTTTCAATTTGTTGCCATTGGAGTCCTTTATCATTTGGGTATTAAAAAAGGTGCATGCAAGTGTGCCTGTGTTTGTGTGTGTGTATTGTAGTTTGAAGTCTAGCTATAAAATAAGGTGGAACTAACATGTAGCCAGAACAGGTTTCATTTCTTATACGAACCATTTAATATAGGTAATGACATTCATCATTATGAATCAAAGAAGAGAATATAAAAAAATAATTATGGCCATAGTGGCAAAGCTTCTTGTTAAAAAAATAGTCAAATATAGTCTTACCAACGACTTTTTAAGGGATAACTGAGGTTAACCGATTTTAACTTCTGATTTTTTTTTAATTTTTAATTAAAATAATCATAATTTAAGACCACATCGGTATATATGATGAATTTTGAAGTGTTGCACACAGAATGACACATACCTTCGGTAAGGAATTTGCAGAGTATTATGTCTGGCAATTTACAAAGGGAACACAATAGAATTTCAATTTAAATCGAATCAAATTACTTATGATAAGTAGCAAGTTGCGATGTTACTTGAACCCTATTTATATTGGTGCGAATTGCTACAGATTTATATATAGTATTAATGTATAACTTTATCCGATTTTATGTAAATAATAGACATTGTATCCAAACAACACGACGAATTAAGTATAGAATGACATATAACATTTTTGCTAAAATCTAGTCTAATATTTATGTGAATTTATAAGGGCTGTTTGGACAGATGGTCCGATTTTAATTCGTAGCACCAATTGGTTTGATTTTTTTCTTTTTGGTGAGAGTATTCGAACGTTACAATTTTTAAAGAAGTTTACTCTCCATTTCCTAGTTTATTTGGATGTGCATGCATGTCCTCCTTATGAAAGTGTATGGCAAGTTTTTACTATTAGAGTGAAATCGAGTAGACAATTATTTTTACGAATTTGTGTGTGTAGTATCAAAAGTTTTTTTTACGTTGCTGTGCCGATTTTCAATGTAGGTTTTTGTTTCATTTGAATGGAAGATATCAAACATAATTTAACCAAAAAATATAGTTTGTCCATTGGAACTATGCTAAGCTTATTTTTATATACTAGTCGCAATTTTTTTTATTTTGTTTTAAACAACTGTAACGCTTTGCCATACTGTCTTCCACGTGGGTAACACATACATGCATATATCTACGATTGATGTAGTGCATTTGCCAAAGTCTAGTGTCATCGTTTCAGTGCTATCCGTGGCAAATATGGAAATGCAATGCATCAGTAGATTACTGCCGGTGAAATGAGAATTTCTTGACGTAAGCCTTTCAACATTGATAGTAATCGCCAAAGGTAGGACACAAGGCTTCACGACGCGAAACTAAGAGAATTACTTATACATGTATATGGCGCTGTAGCTGGATGTTCATTTAAATGAATTCCCATGTGGTTGGCGGTATAAGTATCAGCTACAGCTACATCATATATAGAAGACATTCTCTTCCTAGAATGCTGTGTGCATTTGTATGTATGTGTGTGTGTTTACATGTGAACTGCAACATGTGTAGAAGGAAGCATATCCACCAATCTTCGTCCGTTGATGTGCGAATAATTTGAAACAAATTGCAGCACGTCAAAGTGACAGTCAGTATTTCCCGAAGCTCGTTTGTTTATTCTATCGTCGTCAGATCTATGCTGGTGTGTCTGTTGGAAATTGCATTTACTCCTCTGCTTTTTGATGATGAAGAACTCTGAGTGTGCGAGTGCGAATACATTTGCCACAATGCCATACACGCAATGTCTCTAACTTAAAGCAACAAACTGCACTGTTCCAGCGACCTATGTATTTCGATGTGTCGAACTGCTTCTTTGCTCGTCCATCCGTCTGTCTATATATTTTGTTTGTTTGCTTTTTCGTTTTGTGTATGTGCCTTAAACTTTGTTGTTTTGTTGAGCTCTTGTCACGGCTTCGTCATTTCCAGTTTACATTTTACGCGTAGTATTCCACCGGGATTTTCTGGCTGATACCGAAACCCACACCTTATTTCAAATCGAGAGAAAAACATTCATCAGTGCACATCTCATTTAAAACGCGTTAAATTTGTTTATGCAAATTCCACCTATTACCTTGAAGATGGGAGGGGGGTCTAGTCCCGTTTTAAAAATAGGCAATCGTATTGTAGTTGCTGTTGTTGGTCGTTTTCTATTTTTGTTACGCTTCGTATAAACAGATAACTATAAAATTACACGCCAGGGTGTCATTTACTTTTTGTTCATTAGCAACGCTGTCATTTGTCGAATCGAGTTTGTGATTTGTTTGAAGTGTTCATTATTTAAAGACGTGAAAACATAGAAAATAATTATTTTCATTTGATTTAAATCCCATTATGGATTTGTCAATTAAATACTACAAAATATCCATAAAAATGTTTCCATGTTTTAATTTTGAACAAAAGCATATAAATATTAGATTATAAATAATAAAACAACATGAGATGATTTTCGAATGTTCTAAAAGTGCACGTAAAATAATTCTGAAGACTGTTACATAAAATATATTGTAATATAATTACAATTGAAATGAAAATATATCACGGAAATTAACAATTAATTACAAGCAAAATAATTTTATAAAAATCCATTACATATCTTTACATATTTACTGTAGGGGGCTCATTATGTCGGTTCCTATAGACACGTGTAATATTCGTTCGAATTCAAAATGTTAAATTACAACCAATTGGTTTGGAAAATATAATTAAAACCTCGAATAAAAGATTCATAATTAAATATGGACTGATTATATCATAACTTATAACATTAATCTCATGTTAGCTAATGACAATATATTTGTTTTTTTTTTTTTTTTGTTATGTTGTATCTAAAGATGCTAAACAATACACAATTTAGGTCAACAAACTTCTGTTATAACTTTTGTTGTCGAAAACCCATACCGACCTACAAATTATAGTTCAACATATCAGAATAACAAGCAACGAGTATTTCATTGAGAACATATTCTTGGCTGGTGCATAAGCAATGGCTGGCTGGTAGCAAACAGCCAATCGATAGCACACCGACCAACATATGTAGCCACGACTTGTTTATTTCTCTCTTTTTAAGCCAAAGAAACAAATCTAGGTAAAAACAACTTTTCAACTTTGCTTCGTTTTACTTCTGATTGCTGCATATGACCACGAATAGATAAAGTCCAACATACAAATATAAATACAGGCATATGTATATAATAATGTTGTTAAAGCTTTACATGTACTTACCAATATTATTAGGATAGAGGGCTGGCATTGTGCCATCTTGTTGATAACGGGGTGGCGGTAGATCAGAATTGTCCACCAGATACGTTGAAGCTGCTTTTTTACGAGCCTCATCCTGAAAGAAGAAAAGCAAACGAGTCAAAATATTATTTTCAAATATTAGCTGGCAGAATTAAAGAACCATGAAGTTGTCAGGGATGTAGTTTACAACTTTATTGTCACTCTAAGAAGAAACAACTCTTCAACGCAGGTAAAACAATTTAAAATATTTAAAAAACCCTGAGTTATAAACCAAGAAATTATTTTTTTTTTAGTTTTTAATCATTCACAATTTTCAACGGAGGAAAATATTATAATCAAAAGAAAAAAATACAACTACACATAATAAAGATTATCAATAATAATTAAAATATTTTCAGGAAATATTCAAAATATATTGTTTTATCTAAATTTTGTAAATTGTATTGGAATTTCCAATTTTGAAATAATTACTATATCCAATATAAACCCTACGGTCAATAACCAAAAAAGTATACGTAGATCAATAACCGTGGTACATTTGTACCCATCCAAAAATAGCTCTGTAACTCATTAAAAAATTGGACTATCGTGAGGTTTTTTGTTTTAAATTAGTCTATACGGATCTGATCTAGATGTAGGAACTCAAAATTATATACACATTAAAATAATATATATTTTAATCCATGCTTAAATGATAATCTATCTAGAACAATCATAGTAAATTCGAATGGGCTAAGCTTTTTTAGTTATTTCTTTTATCCATCTTTCCGGACTATGTTCCTCATATATGTATTTACTACGAACAAGGACAAAAGAACTACATACGAAGGATTGCATTTTTTATGGCATCTACAGAGTCGTAAAATGGTATACAATTATAAAGCTTATTATAAACCTCACATATAGCACGAAAGGGATCATTTAATTCATAATTAGATTTAGCTAAAGAAAGTTTAAGTGGAATGTAGTTACGCGTGTTACGTGGAGGTACATTTAATTTTATTTCTCCAATTAAAAAACTCGAAGCTATATTGCCTCTTAAAAGTTTAGTAATAAAAATTACGCGGAGCATTAAACGTCTTCTCTCAAGAGTTGGGAGATCTATAAGTTTCAATCTATTTTCATAAGGCGGGAGAGCTAAATCTGTATTCCATGGTAAACCTCTAAGAGCAAAAAGAAGAAATTGTTTTTGAACGGATTCTATTTTGTCAGAATAACATTTGTAGAGAGGACTCCAAAGTACGCAACAGTATTCCAAGGTAGGTCGAACAAGAGTTACAAAGAGACGTTTGGTCACGTAGGGATCATCAAACTCTTTAGACCAACGTTTTATAAAGCCTAACAACGACTTCGCTTTATTAACACAAGCCTCAATATGTAAGTGGAAACGAAGTCTATTATCTAGAATAACACCAAGATCAACAAAGGAGTCTACATTTTCTAATGTGTACGATCCTATTGAGTAATTACAAGACACATGTCGTGTTCTAAAGAAAGATAGTTTTTTGCATTTCTTGAGATTGAGAGACATGCCGTTGAAACTACACCAATTTGCAAGGGAATGCAGATCATTTTGTAAATAAATATATTGATTTGAAGAATTAAGATTTGAGAAAAGTTTAACATCATCAGCAAACATTAGCACTCTTGACGTTGTAATAGCTGATGGGAGGTCATTTAAGTACAGAACAAATAAAACAGGACCTAAGTGACTGCCTTGTGGAACACCAGAAGTAACAGTTATGTTCTTAGAGAAAATTTCATTAAATAATACTTTTTGTGTACGGTGTTGTAGGTATGAAGTTATCCATTTTAAGAATAATGATGGAAAACCCATGATGTCCAATTTATACAATAATAGGTGATGTGCTACAGTGTCAAACGCTTTACTGAAGTCAGTGTAAATGACATCTGTTTGAAGTTTATTCACAAAACCATTATGGACGTAACATGTTAGCTCTAATAGATTAGTTAATGTTGACCTCCCAGTTAAGAAACCATGTTGACATGGAGATATTAGAGGGGCAACAATGTGGGATAACCTACGTGTTACAAGTAATTCAAATAACTTGGGGATAGCACTTAATTTCGCAATTCCTCTATAATTTTCAATGTTACTTCTACTACCAGATTTGTGAAGGGGAATTATAAAACTGGATCTCCAAAAATAAGGGAAATAACCAGAAGACAACGACGCATTAAATATATTAGTAAGAGGAATATATAATTCATGAGCACAGGATTTAAGGATATATTCGGGAACACCATCCGGACCAGGTGATTTAGAGTTATTTAACGATTTCAGTCCATTTAAGACTTCATCTTCCGTGAGAGTAATAGGGAGGAAGTTATTTAATTTGTTAATATTGTAGTTGTAGGATGAATTTGTAGAGTATGTTGAGTAGGTACTTTGAAAAAAATCTGCAAACATATCAGATATTTCTTTAATATCAGATGATTCTCTACAGCCGAAATTCATACTGCTAGGAAATTCCCGTACTTTACGTTTAGAATTTACAAAGTTATAAAAATTTTTGGGGTTATTATGAAGACTATTACTCATTTTATTTAAGTAGCTTGCGTAACTTCTAGAGTTTTCATAGTTATAGGAATTTCGGGCTTTTAAATAATTTACGTAATTCACTGTAGAGTTGCATTTTTTAAATTTTTTATATAGCCTACTTTTAGAATTTTTTAAACGTTTTAGATATGGGTTGGACCACGCCGGACCTCTATCGATGGTATATTTTTGAATGGGGACAGATATTGAAAGTGCATCATTTAAGAGTTTATAAAAGCATGAAATTTTATTATCAATACTACCCTTACTGAACCAATTAATGCTTGATAACGTTTCTTGAAGCAATACTAAATTTGCTTTAGCAAAGTTTAATTTTTTTATTTTACAAGTTTTTGAGGCGACATTCGTTAATTGATTGTATTCCAAATTAATACTCAAAGTTGGGTGGTAATTATCTTCTGGTTCCACAAAAGGCAAACACCTACAGAGGGAAACATTTGAAGTTGTAGTGAAGACTAAATCCAGAATTTTATCTTTAACGTTTCGGATGCTGTTAATTTGAAATAAACATAGGTCATAAATATACTCCCATAACATATCCATGCCAGTAGATGCAACAGGTATATAATCAATATAATGTTCACCCCTGATCCATGTAATGTTAGGCAGGTTAAAGTCACCTAGGCAAATCAATTCAGTATTTGTTGAATATGAGGATGTAATTTCCTTAATAATCTCAAAGTGTTTTAAGTAAATTTCTAGATTAGAATTTGGAGCAATGTAGGAGCAAGTTAATAAGATAGAAGAATTTGATATTTTTAATTTAATGCAGACTAATTCAATATCCGGATAAACCGGCATTGTGATGCGTTCTGAGGCAATGGAATTATGAACAGCAATCAGCACTCCACCGCCTATTTTATGTAATCTATCATTACGGTATATTTGATATTGATCAGAAAAAAGCTCACTATCGAAAATATCTGGTTTAAGCCATGTTTCCGTAAAAGCTAGAATTTTATATTCATTATCGAAAGACTTTAAGTAAATATTGCGAAGTTTCGTTTTTAAACCTCTGACATTTTGGTAAAGTATATTCAGTGAATTTTTCATAATTAGTTTTTTGAGAGAGGCAACACTGTTGGAGGTTTTGCCCTTTCTCTATACAAGAATTCTTTTACTAATACACCATCTGGCCAAAATTGTTTACTAACAAGAATACTAAATAAGTTATTTGGAACAATAACCTTAAACGAGGAAATTTCTCGAGGAGCTGCAGTGTTAAATTTAAAAACTTTGTATTCATTTACGTTAATGTCTTTTAATTTAGTACCAATGTAACTACGTATATTTTCCACTGTAGTGTTAGCATGTAATCTAGATATAAATACAGTTTTCCTAGGAGCAACCACAATTAATTCGTTGTTACTCGTAGAAGGTTCATTTAATGGTATAGAAGGTTGAGTAGGTATAGGGCTAGGAGTATTTACAACTATTGGAGGTATAATAGGAGGGCGTGAAAGGACATTTGGTGCGCTTGAATTGGAGGTCTCGATCGGTGAACTACAACTATCTCTCAGATTTAAAGTTATTGCGGCGGAACCACTATTTGAGTGAAGCGCTGGCAGCGCCAGATGGTTTCCACATGGACTAGGATTAGAATTGTTGCGTGGCGGAACCACAACGGGTGAGTTTAACGCAATTAAGTTGTCACCCTGCAACAACTACTAACGATTTTTTCCTTTTTGGAGAACCATCTGCAAACTCAAAGTTATTGAACATTTTTTCAAAATTTTCAAGGCGAGAATAAACCGAGTCAACGCCCCTTTTCAAGGCAACCATTTCAAGTTTAGCTTCCTTAAAGAGGCGATAAAAGTCTACTTCATAGGTTCTACATTCTACACATGCCCATCGCAAACCATTGTTACGATCACTAATTTTATCGAAAAGTCTTCCATTGAATCCAGCACACTTGAAATGAGCATGCTTATCACATAACCAACATGTTATAAGCCGCTCAGTTGTGCTTGTAATGGTACAACCTTCGTATAAACAAGCCATTATTTTAAGTAAGTGCCTAAAAATATGCTACACAAAAAATATTTAAAAACAATCAATAAAAACAAAAATGTAAACACAAAAGAAAAAACAGAGAAATGTCAAAAAACGAAAAATTACAACAAGAAAATAAAACACAATTGCAAACTCAATAAGGCACGAAAACAAATTTAACTTATCACTTCAATTTTTAAAATTAAAAGTGAGATTTCACAATGCACGTATTTTATTTTATTTAGGAATCACAATTTTTGAAACAAAAAGATTTTTGAAGGGTATCGATTCAAAATAAATAATATTTATTAACACTGATTTCGAACACCACAAAAAACACGTCAGAACACTTCAAGAGTTACCTTTGATTTTACGGTGATTTACGATATTTGCACGAATGAACTGTTTACTTCTAATATTTTTAACTTAATTCTCGGTTCGTTGTTCTTGATTTCAGTTTCGTTTCTCAGAAAAAAAGTTTACAATTGGTTTCTTTGATACGTTCATTTCATTTAATATGCCATTGGCTGGGCTGGAAGATGGGCAGCAACTTCAACAACATTTAAGGATTTTTTTTTAAGAAATTCAAAATGTATCCAGCATTTATTGATATGTTTTGAAACAAGCTATTTGATGTACGGACAACAATGCTTTTGAACTAAAATCACTATCATTTTTTCACAGACAATAACCTAATTAAAGTATGGTATTGATTAAATGGAATCTCACATTCTATAGTTTTTTTTTACATCTGTTTTACAATATAAGTTAACTAATTCATAGTTTTCCCTGAACAAGCTTCTGATTAGACCAAAAGCTTACGCCTCAAAGAGCACAATTATAACCGAAGCTGGGCAAGTGTTGTATTGTATAAGGACAACGTCAGTGATAAACCAGGGCCACTGCATCAGCATAATTATCCTCAGAATTGTACAAAGAATCTTTGCTTGCATTTGGTCTGTTGCGATGTTGATGGTAAGTAACGAGCCCATTCCATGAATTTGCATCATCTCTGCAACATGGGTATAAGTTATCAGAGTCTATTCGTGTACACATAAATGTCATGTAGGAATGTCTCTGTTGAACATCAGATATGTTTAACTTTTGCTTGGTGTGCTTGGTACAGACTCTGAATATATGTACTAACATAACGTATGTGGGAAATAGGACTAACCAAGTATTGGATCGTTCGTTATATATGTACGTGCCGTGGTGAGAGAAGTAGTCAGTCATGTTGGCTAAGTACTATTTAGAAGTAAACTATAAGCTGGTATGCAAAATATTTCTTAAATGAAAGCTACTTATGTTGGTGGGAGTTAACTCGAATGCCATTGTGTCAGATCATGCACACATATATGAGTTTGTTTGTGTGGGGGAACACACACACACATGCAAGAATTCCGATGTAACCAAAAATAATTTTATTGGGTTGCTCGGAGAATTGTTTCTCTTCAAAAGTTAAAAAAATAAATAAATAAATTACAAACAGTACGCTGCGATTTCCTAATTTATTTATATCTTACATTTCTTATAAAATCCAATCTCAAATTATATAAAAAAAACTAAGAAATTGAAATTAATTTTCGAACAATCTAATATTATGAATTTTACTTGTGACTTTGACAAAATGGAGATGTGTATCATACGTTGAGGGTGGTGGTAGTGGTGGTATCGCTGTAATTCTAGTGTGGAAATAAATCTACCAGATAAACACATTCATATGTATGTAAACACTCACACTAGTGTAGATTTGCTATGATTCAACTTGTCCATAAGTCAACGGAGTCATTCAAAGTCATTTTGCATTCTGTTTGTGCAACCTTCAACACTGCCTTGATCCGACTCCAGTCAAGTAAACTTGACTCGACTGACTTGTATTTGTCATAACTGTAGCATTTAATGTTGATTGCAAATGTTGGTGCCACTTGACTCTTGTTTTTGGCCAATCCTTGCAATATGGTAACTCACATACATTCAAATACATACCTATATGTATGTATTTACAGTCAGTGTAAAGTTCAGATTTTTACGAAGGAAATGGCGAAAGGAGTATACAAAAATGGCCAATGACATATTTGAAGATGCAATTTGCTGCAATTTTGGGCAAATTTGTTGCCATGCAATTTTCATTACGTGGTTTTATTCTCTTCACTTTCGACACTCCAATCCTCCTCCCACCCTGTTTACAACATCACAGTTTAACTTCTTAACTAGTTGATGGCGTTAAGTGAAATTGTAAAAAAAAATCAGCCATCATCTGACATCCATTATTCTGATGAGGAAGCTGATGATGCAGTAAGCAATTCGTGTTAGGGTGAGTTTCTGCAGCATGTCAGTGATTCAATGCTAAAAGTCATGCATTTCTTTACCGGAGTTAAGAAGTTAGCTAAAAGAAAAAAATAAGAAAATGGCTTTAAGTGATTTTTCCAAGGTTTTGGTTGCAGTTGTTCATTGCAGAACCCCGTTGGCTGTTAACCCTTTTTGCGCATACATGAAAAAAGAGAACTTGCTATTCGAGCCAAATATAATCTCTAAGCCCACACATTTTTATATTTTTTGTTAACTATTCGGATTTTCCATGGAATAGTTAAAATAGTTCTGTAATAAAAAAATAAAATAGCCAATTTGTCTTTTAGACACACAAATAATACCAGTTCTGAAGTGACCGATAATAGAAATGGACCTTAAAGTATTATAATTAAAAAGCTATTCGACTGTTGTGGAATTAAAAATATATAAAAAAATTTATCACTCAGAACAGAACACATAAAAAATTGATACATTTAATTCGAGTATTGTCAGGAAACTTCCCAGCTAACAACTTGTGTGCAAAAGTCTCCGATTATGATGTCGAATTCGAGCTGAAATCGGAACAAAATTGTATGCAGTTGCCCACGAATTAAGAAAGTTTTGTCGGAAAAAAGGAGAGGAACGTTCGAGTTTCCTACGAATTCTTAACGAGTTCGTAGGGAAACTCGGGTGAAATAAAGGGAACTTTCGATTTTCTGCACAAATTCGGACAACACTCTGTAGGAAAATTCGAAAACAGGAAAGTTATCGGATACTTTTTCAGAAATTCTAAACAGAACAACCAGAATATTATTGGTTGTTTATATTCGATATTCGGATATTTATTTCATGTTTTATTCGAAAAAAAATCCATTAAGAAATAGACATTTATGTGTAGTAATTAAAAATGTATTTCAATACAAAGCTTCAATTCTTTCTTTACCATGAACAATAGAAGGCTACATTTGGACATTAAGAATGGGGGCTTCCATTTTTTCTTCCCATAGATTAATTCATTGTGGAAAGTTTAACACATTTGTTTATGTTCTGAATTAGATTCCCAAAGAAAATTCGTGAAAAATCTGATATCGGAATCCTCGGCAAAATTGAGGTGGGTTTATGAGCGATATATATGACCTTTTTACCTTAAAACGTGGCCCATAAAAATGTTTATGATTGTTTTTTAGTAACCAATATGTAGGGGAGACTGGGGCACCTTCGGCACTTTTTTTAGAGCTCTATATCTCAGAACTTAATCCACATAAATAACAACTTTATGGCTGATTACTGTCCTCTGACACTTAATTATAAAAAATAGTACCAAAAAGATATAAAAAAATAGTATTAGTTAAAAAATTGTACAGTTTTGTAAAAAAAGTCAAATTTGCCGAATGTGCCCCATGGTATGTGCCTCCGGGGTAGCTTCGGCATTTGATGGGGCACATTCGGCACGATAGTCATAGCCGGGTAATTGTCATCGCTATCAGTCTGGTTGAAATTCTGATCTTCCAAAGGCTCTATTTGGTTTTAAAACGCCACATAATGTTTGAATTATAGGGCTTTATTTTCTAGCGGCGGACGTTTTCATCTCAAGGTCGCACACACCATCAGAAATAGGGGTTTCCTAGCATTTTCGTCCATAAAAGCACGTTTGATCTTATATATGCAATTTCGAACCATATTAAAGGATTAGTTTTAAAGACAAACTCAAAAACATTTTAAGGAAATAATATTGCACAATCTGTATATGGCCGAATGTGCCCCACTTTAAAATGCCGAATGTACCCCGAATGTAATTTTATAGTTTTTTCATTTTTTTCGATCAGTTTTGTAAAAACATTATATTTTTAAATATTTCTATAATAATACACATCGTAGTTAATCACTTTTTAATAATATTGTCTTAAAAATTTAAACAGTTTTATACACGAAATACTTACGAAATGGAATTGAAATATTACAGAAACATCTATAAAAATACAAAAACCTATGTAGCTAAATAAGCTTATTAGCTAGAAATTTCAAACTTTGTGTCAGTTCTTTATTTCGATATTCGACACCAATGTATCGAAACTAGTGATGTACGGTGAGAGCTTCATATCGAAAACGCGATTGCCGAAGGTGCCCCGATGCCGAAGGTGCCCCAGTCTCTCCTACATATATAAAGAAATGATTAATTTTGTCCTATGTGAAAAATAAACAAATAATCTACTTCAAGTCAAAGCAAAGTTATATTTTAAATAATTTTACTATTTTTTACAATTTTGATTCAATTATATTTACAATCACAATGTTTTCCTGCGGATACTTAGTATAAACTATATTTGTCATAGATGTATTTTTTTGTCAGATATTCGCATAAAACACTTTTAGAATAAATCAAACAAACATTTAAGTAATCGAATATTTAGATGTTCTTTATACCAAAACTGTGACTGGCTTATGATCTTCACTCATGGGTTTGTAGCTGGGTTTAACAGACTTAGTACGAATGACTGTCCGGAAGGCAATCATGCAAATTGAACTTTGGTTCATTGATTCGACCAAATATTCAATTCGATATCAAATTAAATCCCAAAGAAATCCCAAATGAACGCATCGACTTATCTCGCATACATATATGTATGCATGTTATGTATGTACATACATGTCTACATTTACTTGAACTCTATTTATTATCTGTTATGCACAGAAAGACGCAAAAAGCTGGGCCAATGAATTTGTCACATGATTTGTATGGACTATCCAATGGATGTTGAATAAAAATTGAGAACAGACTTTCTTCACCAATTGATGGTCTTTTGAATGCTGTTTTTCTAAGTGCTGTCACACACCAGAAATGTAGCTTGTGACATACACACACACACATTTATTTGCCTGCTTGTGTCACATGGAATCAATATTCATATCGAGAAATTGAAAGACCCCAAGGATGAATGATAATTAAGGGTAATTGCTTAATTACTAAATCAATAAATTCTAAATAAAATATATAAATAATGAACTTGGGCCAAAGATATCAATTGCCAGACCACAGCATCCACATACGTGCACACACACCACAACCAAATACACACACTTTGCCATGTATTAATTGAAGTGTACTACAGCTACTGTTACGCCGCCCACAAGGAAAGGAAAAACACACACACACAGGGCACAATTTAGTAGTTGCCATTGAACGCCATTGCAGTGGATAGCAGACGCAAAAAGTCCTCCGATACAAATTAATTCATTTAAAGTTTCGAACACTATTGACAGCCATTCAACATTCGATATAAATATGGGTGACAAAAAGATATATTGAACAGAAAAAAGTTTTAAATTGGACGACTAAAAATAATTACGACGATGTTGGAAGAGAGGGCGAAAGAACGGATTTGACGAATATGAATTTTATCTAGTTTTAAATTTCAATAGTGCCATTAATATACTCAAACACTATTCATGGCTAACATAGATATACTCTTACATACCAGCAATATATCTATGATTGCAATATATTTAAAAATCTGTGCCTCGTCAATTGCGCGAATGGAACAGATATAAATATGTAAAAGTAACACACATTTGGACTAAATCGCTTTATATGAAAAGTTCCGGAGAAGCTCTATTAGACCCATAATCCACACAACCCAGTTGCACCAAATCCGCAATGAATGATATATAAGAGAGCCATATGTATGCCGAATGTGTCTAATTGTGGTCTAGGATTTATTATCTTCTGTAAAAACTTGGTATGTCGAAGTTGCTTTCTGTGATGCACTGATTCAGAAATATCCGAATAAATAAAAATAACATCTTCGGTATTCATTATCAATGTTATTGTTTATAGTAATGTTAATATTTAATACTAATACGTTTTATACCTATTTGTTCCATCTATTTTTTTGACCATGTAAAATGGCACCTTTATCACTAAAACCGTAATAGAACATAAATATACCTTCAAATTGAGGGGTTACTTATAAAAACCCGCCTTTCCACTCCGACAACAACAAAAAAAAAGCGTTCCAACTAGCTATTTCTACGGAAAGTTCTGTATCGAACAATGAGGAAACATCTACAAAATTATTACTTTATTTAGTTTTGAAATAATCCCACTGGAATTAGTAAAAATTAGATTAGTGCACATGTGTTATGCATGTTCACTTATCAATACATTTGATATTCCTTTTCCATGAATCACAGTTAATCCTTCATTAAGGATTTGTAAAGCTTTGTATTATTGCCATTTTATGAATGCCAACGACCGATGGGCAATGATTGAGGCAACAAGGTAATGAATGGCTCTCTACTCACCTGCAGAACACAACAACACTAAGCAACAGGGATGCGGCTAACACCCCACTCATTATATGGACTACAATGGGGATTAAGGATAACGAGAATGTGGCAAGAATATCCTCGAACAACAGACAATGGCTT
>NW_026887369.1:0-8762 GCF_032173495.1 Musca vetustissima
TTTGAAGTCATTTATTGCTAACCATTCAACCCTTATAATCGAATTCGTTTGCAAATCCTTTTCACAATTATGCTGTTTAGCACATTCTTAAGCAAAGACAAAAGAAAAGGTTTCTAGCAAAAGACAACAAATAAAATAACAGATTTCTTTAACCAAATTCCAAACTGTCAGAATAATTGGATTTAAATTTGTGGCTTAAGTAAAAGGTGGACAGAGTTGCAAATTTTTGGTTTCAGCTGAGATTATGTGTCTTGTCTAGTTAAAGTACAAAACAATTTTTACACAAACATTTAAAACAAATTTGACTTCGATTTTTTTTGTAACCACAAAAAACCATTACCCAAAATTGTTATAACAGTATTTTGAACTTTTATTTGTTTTTTCTTCACGCAAAGTATCTATTTTTTCCTTTGTCAGCCTTTTTTCAGTTTTTTGTTGTCTTCTTTGTTTATTTTAGCCATTATTTGACATGGCTTTTCACCAATAAAGTTTTACTTTGCCATCCATCTATCATAATGTAATTAGCAATTCAAACTAATTAGAAGATCAAAGCCTGATGACTAATGTTTACCACTTCCAAACCGCTACCAATTCCCAAGCAAATGTTGACTGCCGCTTGTTATACCCTTCACCACACTGTGTTACAGGGTATTATGTCTTTGTGCATATGTTTGTAACATGCAAAAGGAATCGAGATAGACCCATGGTTCCTTTTGAGAATATGCATAGAATCACATTCTGAGTCGATTTATGCATTCCGTCCGTCCGTCCGTCCGTCTGTTGATGTTTGGCACAGCTCACTTATTTGGCCCAAGGACGAACACTATTGAAATTGGGAAAAATCGGTTTAGATTTAGATATAGCTCCCATATATATTTTCGTCCGATTTAAGGTAAATGGTGCACCAAAGTCCCCGCATTGAATTAAGTCTAGAATATCTTGTGCCAAGTTTCGAGAAAATCCGTTCAGATTTTGATATAACTCCCATATATAGTATGGCCCGATTTTGGGTAAATGGTGTACCAAAGTCCCTACATATCTTTCGATTTGCACGAATTTTGGCATAGCGTATTGAATTAAGTCTAGAATGACTTGTGCCAAGTTTCGTGAAAATCGGTTCAGATTTAGATATAGCTCCTGTATATAGTATCGCCCGATTTTAGGTAAATGGTGTACCAAAGTCCCTATATATCTTTCGATTTGCACGAAATTTGGTATTGCCTACTGAATTAGATCTAGAATGACTTGTGCTAAGTTTCGTGAAAATCGGTTCAGATTTAGATATAGCTCCCATATAAAGTTTTCTCCGATTTTAGGTAAATGGTGCACCAAAGTCCCTGCAAATCTTTTGATTAGCAAGAATATTGGCATAGCGTACCAAATTAAGTCTAGAATGATGTGATGGTTTTAAGCAAATTGTACACTAAAGATCCATACCACAGTTCGATTGACTATGGTATGGATCTCTGTCAGGTTTGCTTGAAATCGGTTCAGATATAGATATAACTTAGCTTCCATATATATTTTTGACTTGACTTTTATGTTAATTGTACGCCAAATATTCAATGGGTGTCTGATTGAGATTAAATTTTAAACAGTACAGCGACGTCTTTTCGCATACATATGTAAAATATACCCTAAGTGGTGAAGGGTATCATATAGTCGGCCCAGTCCGACTTTACTACTTTCCTTATTGTTTTTTTTTTATATTTTCGCTACTATCTCTCACAATTTACGCCCATGTGTTGTGGTAAGCGCCAATTAGCACAAGTTGTGATTTTTGGTTATTTGTACCAGCCCTACTACCCCTTTTCCACACACAAAGCATTGCTTGTGTGTGTCGTTTTCTTGTTCAAATATTGAATCTAACAAATATCGAATGTCCCAAGTCTGGGAGGTTTTTGGGGTCAGAAATGAAACCAAATAGCCAGCCAGCCATCGCTTGGTATTTTGTATTCACTGCAGTGCGTAAATAATTCACACAATTTACTCGAGACTCAGTGTGGAAAACCACAGTGTCGCATAGCATCGTTTTTATTTATCTGTATTGTATACGCAAATTTGTATGTATTTATGTATCTCGCACGGTGGCATTCAAATCAGAGTAGAGGTTTAGATATGTCAGTCTATGATTCTGATGCAGCTCTTAAACAAGGAGATATAAGAAAGAAATAGAGCCTGTATAGATAGACGAACTGAAGGGAATATCTACAGGCGAGATGAAAGGAATATCTAAAAAATCCATGCATCGAGGCTAAATGAGCTTTAAAAATCCACTCCAAAAGCCTAAAAATTCCACATCTAAAGCCTTTGGAAAAAAGTTAAAAACTTATCGCATAGTTGGTGTTAAACAAAATGCTTTAAAAAATCCACTCCCAAAGGCTAAATCCTTTAAAAAAATCTAAAATGTTCTAGAAAACCCAGGCCTAAAGCCGAGATAGTCCTTTGGAAAAATTTGCTTGAAAATTCCAGATCTAAAGCCTAGATAGACCTTTGGAAAAGTTTGCTTTTAAAAATATCCGCCTAGAGCTTGGCCCAACTAAGAATTTGCTTTTAAAAATTCAAGCCTAAAGTCTAGATAGACCTTTGGGAAGATTAACTTTGAAAATCCACGCCTAATGCCTAGTTAATCCTTTGAAAATTTTGCTTTAAAAAATCCACGTCTAAAGCCTAGATAGTACTTTGGGGAAAATTAGTTTTAAAACATCCACACCTAAAGCCTAAATAATCCAAGCCTAGATTGTTCTTCGAAAAAATATTCTTTAAAAAATTCACGCCTAGATAATCCTTTGGAAATATTTGCTTTACTAAATCCACACCTAAAGCCTAGATAGCCGTTTGGAAAAAAGACTTCCTGATCTTCAAAAAATCCACGCTTAGAGTCTTTTAGAAAAAATGTTCTTCCAAAAATCCACACCTAAAGTCCTTCGAAAAAAATTACTTTTTAAAAAAACCCCACCTAAACTCGTTTGGAAGAATATTCCTCAGAAAATCCCCAGCTAAAGTCCTTTCGAAAAAATATTCTTAATAAAATCTTCAACTAAAGTCCTTTGGAAGAAAATAGTAATAATTTTTAGAAAAATATTTCTAATAATTTTTCTTTAAAATAGCTTTGTTAGTTCTTTGGAAATATATTATCCCCGCTTTCCAGCACTCAGCTCACCTTTATAAAATCACTGTCTTCAGTTTGTGCATTAAAGACCCTCTGCCTTCAGCTCGCTTAAAGGACTTCCTGATCTTTAGCTCGCCTATAAAAGAGCCCCTTATCTTCAGCTCGCCTATTAAAGGTTCACTGATCTCAGCTCGCCTATAATGACTACCTCACTTTAGTTCGCTTACAAAGATTCCCTGCCTATAAATACCCAAAACTTTCAGCTGGCCTATAAAGTCTTAAACCTTCATTTTGCCTATAAAGGCTTAGGCCTTATGCTCGCCTATAAAGACCCAGACCTTCAGTTCAAATATAAAGACTCAGACCATCAGCTAGCCATAATGGCGACCTTTAGCTCACCTATAAAGATAAAGACCTTCAGCACGCATATGAAAGACTCCCCGATTTTTAGCCTATATATAAATACTCCAAGAACTTCAGCTCGTCAATATTGCCTGCCTATAAAGACCCAAAGTTTCAGTTCTCCTATAAAGATTCAGTTCGCCCATAAACCTTCAGCTCCCTTATAAGGAATCAGACCTTCAGCGCGCTTATAAAGAATCAGACCTTCAGATCACCTATAACGACTCAGACCTTCAGATGGTCATAAGGACGACACCGCATACACACACGACCTTCAGCTAAAGGCTCAGACCTTCAGCATGCTTACAAGACTCCCTTCTTCAGCACGTTTATATTGGCTCTATATAGATCGCATATAAGGACTCCCTTCAGGATTCAGGTCTTCTATAAATTGTCCTTAGTAAAGCCCCTCTTGCATTCAGATGTTCATCTATAGAACTTCCCTATTATTTTACATATTTTCCATGGAAATTGCCAATTGTCTGCGCCTCAATATTATATTTCACTTCGCGACTCCTCCATGAATATATATTTTTCGATAATATCATGGAGCTTATTTGGCATCAACATTTAAAACCCCATAAAAAATCTCAATATTTGTTGGAAGATTTTTATTTTTGCATAAATGTGTTAAATATTTGAAATACTAACAACAAGACAAAAATCTTAAATAAAGCGCAAATAGTTGAAATAGTCTGCAAAAAATTTTAAGAAGACGAAGAAATCACACACACCAACACATTCACAGCATAGCAGAAAAAACGAACGCGCATACAAGAAACATTTCGTTACGATTTTGTAGAGGGCACTTAGTACAGGGTTCACCAACAATACATATGCAAAATGTTATGATTGTGTTGGGCACACACATAGATCCGTTGGGAGAGTAATTTTCGCTCTCTCGGTACAGATCGTATATGTTAATGCATTACCAAGCATACGACATGATCGATGTCGAGAGTAATGTTAAGTTCGAACACAGAACTGTGATTGTATTGGTACTCTCCCAAAGCGCCCGTGGGCGCCTGTTTGGTGAATGATGACTTAGTAGTTGTTGCTGACAAGAGGCAAGATTGTCATTGTGCTGCGTTTGTCTAGAATTCCATGGCACTCATCAGGAGCAGGAGGTACCAGGAGCAGCAAATTGCGAGGCTGGCACATATTTTACAGTTCACACCATTTAATAGAAGAAAAAAGAAGAAAGGCGAGAAAAATGACTTTTTCACACACCAAAACCAAGCCGAAACCATGGCAAAACTCTAGATTTGTCGCCAGCAACCCACCAACTTTCTTTCACCCCCGGCCAACAACAACACTTTAGTTCTCAACCATCTCGTACCCCTATTTCGTTTGGTGGTCCAATAAAAGTTTTTATGGTTGTGTTTATATTCATTTTAACAAAGCAAACAGACGGAAATGTTGGGCACAAAAGGAGGTTAAATATCACAGTCGTCTGAACAGAACCGTACAGAGAAAAAAAACACACACACACAGTTAAATAAAGGAACAGAAAATGAATGACTGAATGAATGCAAATGTTTGGAATGGTACGAGATTTCGCTTTTTTTATTTTTGCCATTCATTGGAGTGTTTGGCTTTTGTTGTGTCATTGTTTCTTCTTACTGTTCTTCTTCTTCTGCTTGGATCTATCAGGGGATTATACTTATCCATGAATAGACTGAAATGAAATTAAACCAAGACACCTTCCGCTGAGAGATAGAGATAAAAAATGACTGTGAAATGTTGCTAAAGCCGGAAGGAAGTCGAAGTAACCTCAAAAGAGATTTTTTTACAGTTTCCTTGGTAATTGAAAAACCAAATGAAAACGTAATTGAAAGTTTAAACAAAATAAATGTACTTTTGAAAAATTTTAAATTCTAACAAAATAAATTTTACATAGCCCTCGGATGGGATTATTTTGGGTGTGTGTATGATGTGAGGTTTGAAGGTGCATGTTATCCCTCACATTTTATTTTCATTTATTTATCTCGACTCCCCCTTTTATTAAGCGTAATTACTTTGTCGTGTTTTGCTACCACTTTTTTACCCTGCAAATATCCACGAGCGTAAATTCCTAAACACATTTCCCTCCTCCCACCTATTTATTTTTCATCTTAACAGCTTTGATTAAACATTCCATCTGTGCCTTTTGCTCTTCTCCTCCAGTTATTTAAACAAAGAATTTAAAATTAAACAAGCAAAATGTGCCAGATGCTATACATATCTCAATAATATAATTTCCTACAAATAACAGCAACAACAACAATTTCTTACAAGAGACATCACCCATCGTTGTGTTGTCATCATAATTTTATGGGATGTCTCGACTCACTCAATAACATCTTTCGGATGTGATTATCTCTGTCATAAAATTTAGCAATATGACGTAAATAACAAACACATAATTTTATTATCCTGTTTGGGAATTTACAAGTTAAAGATGGGATTGATTTGATTGGTTTGGATTCCAAAGATAAAAAGTTATTTTTTTGAGTCCTAAGTCATTTAGGACTTATTTTTTCATAAAAAATACTTAGTGTTTAAGAAATCCACGACTCGAAAGTTCTTTGGAAAAACATTCTTTAACAAATTATAGCCTAGATATAGCTATGAAAAATATTTTTAAAAAGTCCAAGTCTAAATAATTTTTGGACAAAACTGTATGCATATTGGCCTCAGATCACCTATGAAATACTCTTTATGATCTTTATGAAATAATCTCTGGTCGTCAGCTCGCTTTAGACCCTGATTCAGCTCATCTATGAAAGACTGTCTGCTTCGTCTCGGCTCTGAAAGACTCACTGCTTCAACTCGGATGCAAAAGACCCGAATCGTCGGTCCTATAAAAAAATTGAGGACCAATTTTTTTCTATAGAAAACAACTCCTAATCCTTTGAAGACCGATTTTTTTTTATACAAAAAAATATCAGTCACTGATGAATTATTTTTTGCTAGTTTTATTCCACAGAAAAAAATTATACTCTTCAGCACACTGTG
The DNA here is from genome assembly GCF_032173495.1 of Musca vetustissima. NCBI lineage: Eukaryota > Metazoa > Arthropoda > Insecta > Diptera > Muscidae > Musca > Musca vetustissima. The sequence goes on from NW_026887369.1 coordinate 6,512, forward strand.
GTAGAGGGTATCGATTATGCATGTCCGTCTTTCCGTCCGTCCGCTCATGTATTTTTGTGAACAATCTACAGGTCGCATTTATGATCCGATTTGAATAAAATTTGGCATATGTCACTATATTTTCGTCCGATTTTATGTTAATGGAGCACCATACTGTCAGTATTGGTCCGATTGAGACCAAATTTTACCGAGAGTACTGAATTAGGTCCAGATTGATGTATGCGAAGTTTTGTTGAAATCGGTTCAGATTTAGATATTGCTCCCATACATAGTTTCCTCCAAATTTGTGTAAATGCTGCACCATACTGTCAATGTTTGTCCGACTGAGACAACACTTGGCACAGTGTATAGAAGTTAATGCATGTTGACATTCGTATTGAAATTACTGCAGGTTGACGTCCGCGAAATTTTTGTGGAAATCAGTTCAGATTTAGATATAGCTCCCATATATATTTTCGTTCGATTGTATGTAAATGTAGCACCATAGTGCCAAGATTTGTCCGATTAAGACAAAATTTTGTACAGTATTAGGTCTGGATTGATGTATGCGAAGTTGTGTTGGAATCGGTTCAGATTTAGATATAGCTCCCATATATAGTTTTGTCCGATTTTATGTAAATGGAGCATTGACATTCAATTGTTCATAAATTTCAGATTGGTATGTGTATAGGTGTTTTAAATTTAGTTCAAATATCTATACACGCAGTTGTCAGATTCCATTTCAATGGTCCTCCAAAGATGCTATGTCTATTCTTTAAAAAGGATACTATGCATATGAGCATCTCTTGTATGTACCCAAAGTGGTGACCGCGTCCGACTTTTGAACTTTCCTTACTGGACTGATGTTTTTCTGGAAAAAAATCTCTAATTACTGTAGCCAGATTGTTGTGTATAGAAAGAACTGTATCAGTGAGGCTGGATTAATTCTATTATAAATAATCCACAGGACTGATTTGCTTAAAGAACTATCAGTCACTGAGAATTGATTTTTTATAGACAAAAATCCCTCAGCTGCTGAGGCCAGATTTTTTTCTACACAAAAAAACTTTTTCAAGTTTAGTTAGATACAATTTAAAAAAGCATGTAAGCATGTCGTTTAAGTGGTACATGCAGATTTCCTACCCTGAGTTTGAACTTTAAGATTCCTTAACCTTCATCTCGTCTATACGGTCTGCTCGTCTTTCAATTGGTATTTATAGGTCCTTGCTCTTTGTGACGACTATATAAACTTCCTGAACCACAACACTTCTAAAAATACTCCCTATATAAAAACACCCTGCCTTCAGTATTCATCTCAAAACTCCGTAAAATATCTCCCGGGGCATGCAGTCCGTGTATTTATACACTTGTATATTCACACGCCCTCTTCTTCAGCTATATATAAACACAACCTGCACTGTAGTTCCAGTGTAGAGACTCTCTAACTTTCAGTCGACTATAAAAACTACTTTACTTACAGATATTCTAAATAGACTCCAAAGATAAAAACACCCTGATCTTCATTTCCCATTTTTAGTTCTCCCTGCCTTCATCTCGTTTACAAAGGTTTCATGTTCTTCCATAAAAAATCCTGACTTTAGCCCTCATTCGGCTTGTTTATAGTATCATTATTCAGATCGTCTATAAATACCCCTTCAGATTGTCTATAATGTCTATCTTCATTTCGTCTATAAAGACATGCTTCGGCTCGTCTATAAGGAGTCGCTTTCCCTCGTCTTCCTACTGGCCCTGCCCCATTTCACTCTCCCATAAATTCTCCTTTCAGCTTGACCTTTTTCGCTCGCCACCACCTGTACCAATATCCTATTTTAGTTTTTTTTTTAAACTTTTCCTTTGTTGTTGTTAAAAATGTTTTCCCTAACTGCTTTCGGGCTATTTCAGGCAAATAACAAATGAATTTCTATTTTTCATGAACCGTTTGTTGCTCGGGGCCATTTGAATATGAGAAGAGAAAAAACAGAACACATACACCCCCCTCACATATATATCCATTGTTGTTGTTAACTGAATCCCCACTGAATCCTTGTTAGACGCTTGGTTATTGCCATTCTTAGGTGGCATAATATTTGCTTTGTATGCTCATGAATGAATATCGCAGGTTGGCTGCTCAATATGTAGCTGTATTCAGTCGAAGCTTTATTGATTGATAGCTGTTGTGTTCGATGTACTGGAAATTTGCGATATAGGCAAAGTTCAGTTTCGCCTCCTTCATGTCAGAAAAGAAGTTGTTGTTGTTCAAACATGTTGGTAA
>NW_026887370.1:0-8754 GCF_032173495.1 Musca vetustissima
GGTCGATTGAAAAAATATTCTTTAAAAAATCCACGCCTCTGTTGGAGGGTCGATTGAAAAAATATTCTTTAAAAAATCCACGCCTCTGTTGGAGGGTCGATTGAAAAAATATTCTTTAAAAAATCCACGCCTCTGTTGGAGGGTCGATTGAAAAAATATTCTTTAAAAAATCCACGCCTCTGTTGGAGGGTCGATTGAAAAAATATTCTTTAAAAAATCCACGCCTCTGTTGGAGGGTCGATTGAAAAAATATTCTTTAAAAAATCCACGCCTCTGTTGGAGGGTCGATTGAAAAAATATTCTTTAAAAAATCCACGCCTCTGTTGGAGGGTCGATTGAAAAAATATTCTTTAAAAAATCCACGCCTCTGTTGGAGGGTCGATTGAAAAAATATTCTTTAAAAAATCCACGCCTCTGTTGGAGGGTCGATTGAAAAAATATTCTTTAAAAAATCCACGCCTCTGTTGGAGGGTCGATTGAAAAAATATTCTTTAAAAAATCCACGCCTCTGTTGGAGGGTCGATTGAAAAAATATTCTTTAAAAAATCCACGCCTCTGTTGGAGGGTCGATTGAAAAAATATTCTTTAAAAAATCCACGCCTCTGTTGGAGGGTCGATTGAAAAAATATTACACATCATTCTAGACTTAATTTAGTACGCTATGCCAAAATTCTTGCCAATCAAAAGATTTGCAGGAACTTTGGTGCACCACTTACCTAAAATCGGGAGAAACTATATTTGGGAGCTATATCTCAATCTAAACCGATTTTCACGAAACTTAGCACATGTTATTCTAGACTTAATTCAATACGCTATGCCAAAATTCGTACAAATCCAATGATTTTCAGGGACTTTGGTGCACCATTTACCTAAAATCGGACAAAAGTATATATGGGAGCTATATCTAAATCTGAACGGATTTTTTCCAATTTCAATAGGGTTCGTTCTTGGGCCAAATAAGTGAGCTGTGGCAAATTTCTTCCAAATCTGATCATAAATGCGACCTGTACTTTGTTTACAATTTAACATCAACAGACGGACGGACATGCATAAATCGACTCAGAAAGTGATTCTATGCATATTCTCCAAAGGAACCATGGGTCAATCTCGATTCCTTTTGCCTGTTACCAACATATGCAAAAATACATAGTACCCTGTACCCTGAAGGGTATAAAAAATCCACGCCACTGTGGGATGTTAGAAAAAATATTCTTAAAAAAATACACGCCTCTGTGGGATGTTAGAAAAAATATTCTTTAAAAAATCCACGCCTCTTTGGAAGGTTAGAAAAAATATGCTTATCAAATATTCTTTAAACCAGTAAGGGAAGTAGAAAAGTCGGACTGGGCCGATTTTCTCGGAACTTAACACAAACCATTCTAGACTTAAGTAGTAAGCCATGCCAAATTTCGTTAAAATCGAAGAATATATAGGGACTTTATATATATATATATATATATATTTACCTAAAATCGGACGAAAATATATATGGGAGCTATATCTAAATCTAAACCGATTTTCACGAAACTTAGCACACAATATTCTGGACGTAATTCAGTACCCTATGCAAAAAACTATATATGGGACTTTGGTGCATATATCGGACGAAAATATATATGGGAGCTATATCTCTATATCTGAACCGATTTTCACCAATTTCTCGTACCAAATGAGTGACTTCTGCCAAATTTCATCCAAATCGGAACATATTGCGACCTGTACATTGTTTACAATTTAACATCTACAGACGGACGGACGGACATGCATAAATCGACTCACAAAGTGATTCTATGCATATTCTCAAAAGGAACTAGGTGTATATCTCGTTTCCTTTTGCCTGTTACAAACATACGCACAAATACATAATAGCTTGTACCACAGTGTGGTGAAGGGTATAAAAATCCACGCCTCTGTTGGATGCTTGAAAAAAATATTCTTTAAGAAATGCATGCTTGTGTTGGACCTAGAAATAAATTTTCTTATTAAAAAATATGATTTACAACATTTTTTCTCCGAGTTTACAAAACATCCATAGTTTTGATGTTCACCTGAATCAATTCGCAATTCAGGCACAAACTCTCCTCCAAAAGGGTTAGGCCAAGTTTGGAGTAATCTTTACATCTAGCGTTTGTCCTTTGCCATAGAATTGTGCACAGGATGCGATGGTAAAATAGCAATGAACAACTTTTGCTTGTTCTTTTTCCTAAATTATTATTTACAAGTTTTACGAAATGCATGAAAAACTCTGAATAATCAAGCATAAAGCGATGATAGGTACAACTTTTTTTTTAATTTTCTACTTTTTGAGTTCCAAATGAATGAACGAATGAATGAAGGCAGGAACCAACCAATGAATGAATTTACCAACAAATGAATATTACCTGTGTAAATGTGTGTGTGTGTGCCCGGTCTGCTAGCACAATTGGATAGAAGATATTTCAAATTATGCGAAAAGTCTTTAGTTTTTTTCTATGGGGATTTTTCAAGTGACACAAGCTTTATTTTTTTTTGATATTCTCATAAAACCACAAAATGTCATAACCTTTTTGTGTCATTTCTATTCGTGAGCAATTCCCCAACGGATGTGTCAAGTTAAATACCCATATGAATATTTATAGGGAATGAGAGAGATCATTGGTTTGATTATATGACTTCTGATAATAATTTCAAAATGTAATGAAATGCATGGGACCTGAATTATATTATTTGCATCATATTCATGAGTAATTGGAAAGTTATTGGTTGCAAAGCAGTCGATACTTATATATGGAACTTTTATGTCTAGGCTGTTGGAATTCTATTTTTCTGACTTGTAATAAATATTTATCGACTTCCTGAGATTTGAATTATAATTTAATATTTTTTCCATAATTTGAATAAAATTTTACTCAAAAAATAGAGACCTCAATATATCTTCCCCCAAAACATTATCGTTCCATTAAAACAACACCCTCTCTACTCTCCGCACTATTGTTAGCATTTCAAATCGGGCTCCCAAAAAAACTGACCATTTCAGATATTTGCAAATTCGTTTAATGTCATGAAGAAGAAATCCAAAAAAGAAAATTCCCATTTAAGTGTTGCCGCCGCACTGACACTTTTCAACAAAACTTTTTACATTTACAGTTTTGTCTTCAATTTCAGAATAATTCTTCTTATAGCTGACTTTGCACTGAATTCAATGTTTAGTAGATGCCTGGTGTTAGTAAGAAGCCATTTTACATTTACTTTTCATTTGTCTATTTGTTTGTCTCAGTGTGTTTGTGTGTGTCTGTGGGGTTAAAATCTAAAACTACAATGAATTTACTTTCAGAAGCACTACTCTTCTAGTCAGGTAAGTTTCCGGTTTTTTGTTAAAGTAGAAAATCGGAAACTTATCATACAGTACATTTACATAGATATTAGATAAATGGGGGTAGAGAGAAAATTCTGGTAAAAGAAGTAAACGAGTAGTGGGGATGTGTGCATTCATCGTTTTTTCAAAAGGTTAAGTTTTGTTGAAATCGGTCCATATATAGTTATAGCTCCCATATATACATGCACGCTATATTTTCAAAATATTGAATTGAGTCTAGAATCACGATGACGTATGTTAAAATCGGATCAAGTTTAAATATAGCTTCCACGTATATTTTTTATCAGATTTCATATAATTTCAAATTACAAATGATGGCCCGATTGAGACGAATTTGTAGCAAATTTAATATAGAATAACGTGTATTCAATTTTGTAAAATATTTTCGGCTTAGTTCAAGCAAATAGTGCCCCAAATAACAAACGATTCTCCAACCGAGATAAAATGTTGTGCTGCAGTATACCCAATAGTGTGTGCCATGTCACGTTGCTCAATTTGGCTCAGATTTCCATATAGTTCCCATACACAATTTTGCTCAATTTCATAGAACTGGCACACCAAAGAACCCAAGTCTGTCCGAGTGGCATAAAATTTTTTCATAGATTTCATGTTGGTCTGTTATGGGTTGATTTATACTGGTATATATGGGCAATATTGCCAATTTTTTAACATAACTGAAGCTGAGGATCACTAGTAAGGAAAGTAGTAAAGTCGGACAGGGCCTACTTTATGATACCCTTCACCACTTTGGGTACATTGAACATATGTATCCTTACAATTGTATGTCAATGTTCCTTCGAAGGAACATACGCATGTCTTACTACAACCTATGATAAATTTTATTTAATTTGGGCAGATTTAGAGTAGTCTGCGTACCATGGGACAAACTTATGGAAAACGATTTATAGCAAAATTATTTAATTTGGTCAGATTTAGAGTCATCTACGTACCTTGGGACAATTTATGGTAAACGATTTATAGCAAAATTGATACACCCTATTCGGTACGCCACGCTGTTAAAACTTTAATTTCAATCAGACACCCGTTCGAAATATATATGGAAGCTTTGGCTGCATCTGCACCAATTTCAAAAAAACAAATATCGTCATTCATGTCTCAGTTTGATACATAATATTTATATTCTTTGGGGCACCTGTTACATTAAATCGGACGAAAATATATAGGGGGGCTATATCTAAATCTGAACCGATTTCCACGAAACTTAACGCACATCATTATACCCTAAATTCAGTACGCTGAGCAAAATCTCGTGCACATCGAAAGATAAATAGGAACTTGGGTGCACCATTTGTCTAAAATCGGACGAAAATATATATGGGAGCTATATCTAAATCTGAACCGATTTTCACGGTACTTAGCACATATCATTCTAGAGTACGCTATACCAAATTTCGTGCAAATCTAAAGACATATAGGATCTTTTGTGCACTATTTTCTTTAAATCGGACGAAAATATAAATTGGAACTATATTTAAATCTAAACCAATTTTTACGCAACTTAGCACACATCATCCTGGACCTTATTCAGTACGCTGTGCTTCGTTCAAATCGAATGATATATAGGGACTTTGGTACACCATTTACCTTAAATCGGAATTTGGACCGGTTTTTATACCCTTTACCACACTGTGGTACAGGGTATTATGTCTTTGTGCATATGTTTGTAACAGGCAAAAGGAATCGAGATAGACCCATGGTTCCTTTTGAGAAAATGCATAGAATCACTTCCTGAGTCGATTTATGCATGTCCGTCCGTCCGTACGTCTGTCCGTCTGTCCGTCTGTTGATGTTAAATTGTAAACAAAGTACAGGTCGCATTTATAATCCGATTTGTATGAACTTTGGCACATCTCACTTATTTGGCCCAAGGACGAACCCTATTGAAATTGGGAAAATTCGGTTCAGATTTAGATATAGCTCCCATATATATTTTCGTCCGATTTAAGGTAAATGGTGTACCAAAGTCCCTGAAAATCAATTGATTTGCACGAATTTTTACATAGCGTACTTAATTAAGTCTAGAATGATGTGCGCCAAGTTTCGAGAAAATCGGTTCAGGTTTAGATATAGTTCTCATATGTAGTTTCGCCCGAGTTAAGGTAAATGGTGTACCAAAGTCCCTATATATCTTTCGATTTGCACGAAATTTGGTATAGCCTACTGAACTAGGTCTAGAATGATGTGTGCCAAGTTTCGTGAAAATCGGTTCTGATTTAGGTATAGCTCCCATATATAGTTTCGTCCGATTTTATGTAAATGGTGGACCAAGGTCCCTGAAAATCATTCGAATTTTGGCATAGCTTATTTAAGTCTAGAATGAGGTGTACATCTCCTATATATATTTTCGTCCGGTTTTAAGTAAATTGTGCACTAAAGATCCATAGCTAGGCCAATTGACACAACGTACTGAAGTTAATATAAAGTAATCTCTGGCAGGTATGCTTGAAATCGGTTCAGATATATATATATCGTAGCTTCCATATATAATTTCGACTTATTTATGTTAATTGTACACCATATAATCAATGGGTGTCCGATTGAGATTACATTTTAAACATACCGAAGAGCGTGCGTCAAGTTTGTTTTAAATCGATTTATACCAATCTGTCCCACTCTAAACTTGCCCAAATGAAATTAAATTTAGCATAGCTTCCACAAAGACATAAAAATCACATATTTAAGTCCATTCAATTTCATATCAAAATTCCTTCAAAAAGGCGACGTCTTTTCGGATACATATGTAGAATATACCCAAAGTGATGAAGGGTATCATATAGTCGGCCCAGTCCGACTATACTACTTTCCTTACTGGTTTTCATTTTCAATAGGGTTCGTCCTTGGGACAAATAAGTTACCTATACCAAATTTCATCCAATTCAGATCATAAATGCGACCTGTACTTTGTTTAAATTTAACATGTACAGACAGACGGACGGACATGCAGAAATTGACAGAAATCGACAACTTCTCCGGTCTATGTCTTCCTAGTGTAATTATGTGTGTTACAATGTGCACACTTTGTAATTTTCCCTAAAAGTCTTAGTGCATTTGAACAGCTAAATGTTGAACGATCATCATAAAAATAGCTATTCTTATATATTGGCCAGGTTCCCTTCTCCATTTCAAAATTTCTATAAATGACTCTGACCAGAACCGTATCTAAATGTAAAATTTTCTGACATGCAACATATAGGACTGTCGGACTAACGGACACAAATGGCTAAATCGATTCAGTTAGTCGAAATTTGATCGGTTTACTTAATGATGGGTCTAGGACCAACATTTGGTTGCGTTATCATTTTTGGGGCCCCACAAACTTATAATACCCTCACGACATACACACATAAATAAATGCACAACTAAAATAGACGAAAATATATATGGGAGCTATATCTAAATCGGAACCGATTTTCACGAAACTTAGCACATATAATTCTAGAGTTAATTCAGTAAATCGATTCAGTTATTTAATGTCGCAACATTTCGTTTTAAAATTAAATTTGTTTGGATTTTGTTGCAAAGTTTTATAATTAAATCAGTCTGGTCGTCAAATATTTAATCGTTTAATTTAATTTTATTTCCTAACATGACTACACCTGCCTACCTTACCTTAATGAACGGTCTGTCTATTCATATGCATTAATGCCTTTAAATGGAAACTATGGGTTATAATTTCCAATGGAATAAATTGTGCTTCGTTCTTCCTCCACCTTTTTCATATAATTTTTTGCTATTCATTTTATTCCTGTTACTTTTCATTCGTTTCAACGTCGTCCATTTGTACTTGAAATCATCATGCACTTCTTCTTCTTCTTTCCTTTAACTTCTTCAATTGTATTCATTATGCGGAAGTAGATAAGAATATCCTCTAAGAGCAATGTGAACATTCATGCAAAAGAGTTATAGTAACAACAATCCCATGATTCTGGTGAGGTGAGTTTTAACCTCCGCATGAAAGTGAATAAATGTGAAGGGGAAGTGATGTGTGTGTGTGTTTGTACATTCACTGAATGGGATAGTATATTTATGGACACATACATTTATCTCCGGATCCAGTTCCTTGGCCAAAGAAGACTTTCTTTATACTACGTAGCACCAGGACGCCTACACTCACTCAATTGACCTGACACTGGGTTAGGTACTGGCGTTAGTAATGCTCCCCTTTCACTGGCATTAGGCATTAGAGAATATTTAGACAGTTCTTGTCTATGTTTAAAGGTAGTATTTTTTGCAGATGCCATGTTCTATTTGGACTGACTGAGATTCAGCCACCCCCGCAAACAGTTATATGGTGCATACACACACATACACTTTCAATATACATATGTATGTACGTATTTGAATGCATTCATAGATTGCACAAAACCCTCATTCAAATGATTATTTATGACCGGAAATGTCATGGCCTCTTGTAGGGAATCTAACAGCGATTGTGAAATGGCAAAAAAAAACAACATCAACAAAATGCAAAAAAAAAAGAAAAACGTAATGAATTACGTTTATTGATTTTTGTTGTTTTTCTCCCTTTTTGTGAATTGTCCTCAGGAAACAAGTAGTCTATTATTACATTTTCAATGGGAGTAACGAGATTCTTTCTCATAGTAGCCATGACCTGAAAGTAATGGTCGTTTGTAAAATAAAGTGGAGTGTGTACACGTTAGATATATATTTACATAGGTATATATATATTTATCATTTAAACATACGGAATTGGACAAGTCTTAGTTTTTACTGTAAGCAGGAAGATAATGCCACTCGTGAGGTATATACTGCAGGTAGAGCTTCGGTAGATAACGAAGCTCTATCTGGCAGATTTAAAAATATGCCACATTACTATTTTTCTGAAGTCTATGCACAAATTGCTGCAAATCGAATTTAACATGAGCCTAAGAATTCAACCAAAGATCGTCACCTTCATTTTTAGGTGCTGAATCTGATGGGATTATTAGTTTTCCTTTTTATGCCCTTCACCACAGTGTGGTACAGGGTATTATGTCTTTGTGCATATGTTTGTAACAGGCAAAAATAATCGAGATAGACCCATGGTTCCTTTTGAGAATATGCATTCACTTTCTGAGTCGATTTATGCATGTCCGTCCGTCCGTCCGTCCATGTATTCTTGTTAACAAAGTACAGGTCGCATTTATGATCCGATTTGGATGAAATTTGGCACAGGTCACTTAATTGGCCTTCTTGAAAAGATCCATAGCTAGGCCGATTGATACAACGTACTGAAGTAATATAAGGCAAGTTTCCCTGAAATCGGTACAGATATATATAAATATATATCTGTAAATATATATCTGTAATTTGGAAGCCCGTGAAAATTGTGCGTCAATTGGACAAAGGCATAATACATAATACATAATGTATCACTG